>NC_069504.1:1123819692-1123925802 GCF_027579735.1 Bombina bombina
CTTGGAAAGTTCTATTTTTAATGGCTATTTCCTCGGCTCGAAGAGTCTCTGAGTTATCAGCCCTACATTGTGATTCTCCTTATCTGATCTTTCACTCAGACAAGGTAGTTCTGCGTACTAAACCTGGGTTCTTACCTAAGGTAGTCACTAACAGAAATATCAATCAAGAGATTGTTGTTCCATCCTTGTGTCCAAATCCTTCTTCAAAGAAGGAACGTCTTCTACACAATCTGGATGTAGTTCGTGCCCTCAAGTTCTACTTGCAGGCAACTAAAGATTTTCGCCAAACTTCTTCCCTGTTTGTCGTTTATTCTGGACAGAGGAGAGGTCAAAAAGCTTCTGCTACCTCTCTCTCTTTTTGGCTTCGTAGCATAATACGTTTAGCCTATGAGACTGCTGGACAGCAGCCTCCTGAAAGAATTACAGCTCATTCCACTAGAGCTGTGGCTTCCACTTGGGCCTTTAAGAATGAGGCCTCTGTTGAACAGATTTGCAAGGCTGCAACTTGGTCTTCGCTTCATACTTTTTCCAAATTTTACAAATTTGACACTTTTGCTTCTTCGGAGGCTATTTTTGGGAGAAAGGTTCTTCAGGCAGTGGTTCCTTCTGTATAATGAGCCTGCCTATCCCTCCCGTCATCCGTGTACTTTTGCTTTGGTATTGGTATCCCAGAAGTAATGATGACCCGTGGACTGATCACACATAACAGAAGAAAACATAATTTATGCTTACCTGATAAATTCCTTTCTTCTGTTGTGTGATCAGTCCACGGCCCGCCCTGTTTTTTAAGGCAGGTACATATTTTTTAAATTATAATTCAGTCACCACTACACCCTTGGTTTCTCCTTTCTCGTTGGTCTTTGGTCGAATGACTGGAGGTGACGTAGAGGGGAGCAGCTATATAGCAACTCTGCTGGGTGAATCCTCTTGCACTTCCTGTAGGGGAGCAGATAATATCCCAGAAGTAATGATGACCCGTGGACTGATCACACAACAGAAGAAAGGAATTTATCAGGTAAGCATAAATTATGTTTTTTATCTTTCTCCAGATTTCTTATGAACTCCTTGTCTCTTTTATCCATATTATCTTTCCTAATTTTATAGTTTTTGCATAGGGTGTCAAAATCTTCTTGCACCATTTTAGCAAAAACTGGTATATAATTCCCTTTGGACTGCACAGGAACGAGGCTTCAAATTAGTATGGACTTTATTTTCTAATTCTAAATCTCCTCCAATCCCTAGTATATTCATATTCTCTTCTTCTAGAGATATGAGGTCGTCTGAAGTGTCTAGATCAGTTTCTTGTATATTTGGGAGTCCCTCTTTTTTCTCATTTAGATCCACTTTGTTCTTGTTCTTTTCAAAATGTCTTTTGAGGGTGAGACTCCTAGTGAACTTATTGAGGTCTAAGACACGTTTAAATGGATTTGGTCCTTTTGTGGGAGCAAATGATAGTCTCTTTTGTAGAACCTTCATTTTTATGCTCTTATCCTACTTCTGCTACGTTTTATAAGACTTTGTGGATTAAATTTACTATGAACTTTGTTAGCGACAAGTATTACTACTAATTCTACATCTGGATCATTATGTGTAGAACCTGAATGGACTGTGAATACTAATTTATTTATTTTATTAACACCACACTTGACTAGTACTGTTACTTTTAAGTTCTAATTTTAAATTGTATCATTAATATATTACACTATTAGCAATATTGCTGTTAGGTCTTTGTACTTTTCCTCTGTATAGAATTTACTTATACAGGTTCATTTATCTCTTTTCATAGGCTTATCAATCTTATGTAAAAATTAAAGAAGCAATGTTAAATAAATATAAGGATTTTTTACACGGGTAATTTATTCCCAAAATATGAGACATCAATCTATGATATAGTGTTTGCACCATTGGTTATCAATCCCCCTTTTTTTATTTATATATATATATAAGAGAGTGCTGACCCCACCCCATGTTTTGTATATGTTTGGGAAATTACATAAGCCTGTGCACCCTCCATTTTTTCACAGTTGCTTTTTTTCACAGTTGTTTGATTGTGAGCCTGCATTGTGTGGCTGTTTAGGGACCCAGGTTTATTTGGAAGAAACCTTGACGAGGTACCTGGGCTTTTCCCATTTGGCCAGATGCGGTAACTAATTCTTCCATTGCTGCTTTTTATCTTAGTTGAGAGCTTGTGAGTGAGTGCTGGACTTTTTCTGTGTGTTTATATTAAAAAATATTATTTTTTGTAATTTTCCTTGTTTGAGCCTTGCACCCAGGCCTGACTGGGGTTAACTGCCTGTGACTCTGGTGGCAGTGCAGCTTCCTCAGAGTGCTGGTTTGCACCCAGGGCTGTGCATGTTGCAGGGTCATAGGATGTGTACCCGGTCCGGTCTGAGAGTGCTGACCCCACCCCATGTTTTGTATATATATATATATATATATATATATATATATATATATATATATATATATATATATATACAAAATAGAAATAGCTGTGTGGAGTAAATCGGCTGAAGACGAGATGGGTGAGTGGAACTATCTAATACTATCTTATACATTTAGCACATGTTGCATATTTTGCACACTTTGTATACAATGCCTTGCAAAAGTATTCACCCCCCTTGACTTTTTACCTATTTCTCTTGTAAGGTGTATCCAGTCCACGGATCATCCATTACTTGTGGGATATTCTCATTCCCAACAGGAAGTTGCAAGAGGATCACCCACAGCAGAGCTGTCTATATAGCTCCTCCCCTAACTGCCACCTCCAGTCATTCTCTTGCAACTCTCGACAAGCATGGAAGCAGTAAGAGAGATGTGGTGTAATGTGGTTGTTTTTTCTTCAATTCAAAAGTTTGTTATTTTTAAATGGTACCGGAGTTGTACTATTTTGGTCCCAGGCAGAAAATAGAAGAAGAATCTGCCTGTGGTCTCTAATGATCTTAGCAGGTTGTAACTAAGATCCATTGCTGTTCTCACACATAACTGAAGAGAGAGGTAACTTCAGCTGGGGAATGGCGTGCAGGTTATCCTGCTGTGAGGTATGTGCAGTTTAAATTTTTTCTAGAAGAATGTAAAGGCTAGAAAATGCTGCTGATACCAGATTTATTTAAGGTAAACATGATTACAGTGATTTAATAGCGACTAGTATCATGCTTACTGTTAGAGGTAATACTCTTATTATTTTTCAATTCCTGTCATATAAAACGTTTGCTGGGAGTGCTTAAACGTTTTTATATATATTTTTGGTGATAAAACTTTATTGGGGCCTAGTTTTTCTACATGGCTGGCTTAAATTTGCCTAGAAATAGTTCCCTTAGGCCTCCCACTGTGTAGACATGAGGGGGAGGGGCCTAATTTCGGGCCTAAGTGTGCAGTAACTTTTACAGTCTGAGACATCCAGTTTTCCTGCAGGAGCCTCCTGAATGCTATAGGACCTCTCTAAAGGGTTTTTAGGCTTTCCAAAGTCGTTTGTATGGCAAGGTAGGGCCACAGCAGAGCTGTGGCAGTTTGTTGTGACTGTTAAAAAAAAGTCTATATCGTTTTTTTGATCCATTTTTTAAACTAAGGGGTTAATCATCCATTTGCAAGTGGGTGCAATACTCTGTTAGCTTATTATACACACTGTAAAACTTCGTTTGATTTACTGCTTTTTTTCACTGTTTTTCAAATTCTGACCTTTTTTATTTTTCTTAAAGTCACAGTACCGTTTTAATTTTTTGCTTGTTAACTTGCTTTAAAGTGTTTTCCAAGCTTGCTGGTCTCATTGCTAGTCTGTTTAAACATGTCTGACATAGAGGAAACTCCTTGTTCATTATGTTTAGAAGCCATGGTGGAACCCCCTCTTAGAATGTGTACCAAATGTACTGATTTCACTTTAAGTAATAAAGACCATATTCTGTCTTTAAAAAATGTATCACCAGAGGAATCTGACGAGGGGGAAGTTATGCCGACTAACTCGCCCCACGTGTCAGAACCTTTAAATCCCGCTCAAGGGACTCACGCTCAAGAGGCGCCAAGTACATCTAGCGTGCCCATGACGTTTAATTTACAAGACATGGCGGCAGTCATGGATAATACACTGTCAGCGGTATTATCCAGACTACCTAGGTTACGAGGAAAGCGAGACAGCTCTGGAGTTAGAAGAAATACAGAGCATACTGACGCTTTAGTAGCTATGTCTGATACCCCCTCACAATATGCAGAAGCTGAGGAAGGAGAGCTTCTTTCTGTGGGTGATTTTTCTGACTCAGGGAAGAGGATTCAACCTGATTCTGATATGTCAACATTTAAATTTAAGCTTGAACACCTCCGCGTGTTGCTCTGGGAGGTTTTAGCTGCTCTGAATGACTGTGATACAATTGCAATGCCAGAGAAATTGTGTAGATTGGATAAATACTATGCAGTGCCTGTTTACACTGATGTTTTTCCAATACCTAAAAGGTTTACAGAAATTATTACTAAGGAATGGGATAGACCAGGTGTGCCGTTCTCTCCCCCTCCTATTTTTAAGAAAATGTTTCAAATAGATGCCGCCACACGGGACTTATGGCAAACGGTCCCTAAGGTGGAGGGAGCAGTTTCTACCCTAGCTAAGCGTACTACTATCCCTGTCGAGGACAGTTGTGCTTTCTTAGATCCAATGGATAAAAAGTTAGAGGGTTACCTTAAGAAAATGTTTATTCAACAAGGTTTTATTCTACAGCCCCTTGCATGCATTGCCCCAGTCACTGCTGCTGGGCCTTCTGGTTTGAGTCTCTGGAAGAGGCTTTACAGGTAGAGACTCCATTGGATGATATACTTGACGAGCTTAGAGCACTTAAGCTAGCCAATTCTTTTGTTTCTGATGCCATTGTTCATTTGACTAAACTAACGGCTAAGAATTCTGGTTTTGCTATTCAGGCGCGTAGGGCGCTATGGCTTAAATCATGGTCAGCTGACGTTACTTCAAAGTCTAAGCTGCTTAATATTCGCTTCAAGGGGCAGATCCTATTCGGGCCTGGTTTGAAGGAGATCATTTCTGATATCACGGGAGAAAAAGGTCATGCCCTTCCTCAGGATAGGTCCAAATCAAGGGCCAAACAGACTAATTTTCGTGCCTTTCAAAACTTCAAGGTGAGTGCAGCATCAACTTCCTCTAATACAAAACAAGAGGGAACTTTTGCCCAGTCCAAGTCGGTCTGGAGACCTAACCAGTCTTGGAACAAAGGTAAGCAGGCCAAAAAGCCTGCTGCTGCCTCTAAGACAGCATGAAGGATTGGCCCCTGATCCGGTAACGGATCTAGTAGGGGGCAGACTTTCGCTCTTCGCCCAGGCTTGGGCAAGAGATGTCCAGGATCCCTGGGCGTTGGAAATTGTATCCCAGGGATATCTTCTGGACTTCAGAGCTTCTCCTCCAAAAGGGATATTTCACCTTTCACAATTATCTGCAAACCAAATAAAGAGAGAGGCATTTTTACACTGTGTTCAAGACCTCCTAGTTATGGGAGTGATCCACCCAGTTCCAAAGGAGGAACAGGGACAAGGATTCTATTCAAATCTGTTTGTGGTTCCCAAAAAAGAGCGAACCTTCACACCAATCTTAGATCTCAAGATCCTAAACAAATTTCTCAGAGTCCCATCATTCAAGATGGAGACTATTCAAACCATCCTACCTATGATCCAGGAGGGTCAATACATGACTACAGTGGATTTAAAGGATGCTTATCTTCACATTCCGATACACAAAGATCATCATCGGTTTCTCAGGTTTGCCTTCCTAGACAGGCATTACCAGTTTGTAGCTCTTCCCTTTGGGTTAGCTACAGCCCCAAGAATCTTTACGAAGGTTCTGGGGTCACTTCTGGCGGTCCTAAGGCCGCGGGGCATAGCAGTGGCCCCTTATTTAGACGACATTCTGATACAGGCGTCAAATTTCCAAATTGCCAAGTCTCATACGGACATAGTTCTGGCATTTCTGAGGTCGCTTGGGTGGAAAGTGAACGAAGAAAAGAGTTCTTTATCCCCTCTCACAAGAGTTTCCTTTCTGGGAACTCTAATACATTCTGTAGAAATGAGGATTTACCTGACAGAGACCAGGTTATCAAAATTTCTAAATTCCTGCCGTGTTCTTTATTCCACTTCTCGCCCTTCGGTGGCTCAGTGTATGGAAGTAATCGGCTTAATGGTAGCGGCAATGAACATAGTGCCGTTTGCCCGTCTGCATCTCAGACCGCTGCAACTCTGCATGCTCAGTCAGTGGAATGGGGATTACACAGATTTGTCCCCTCTACTATATCTGGATCAAGAGACCAGGGATTCTCTTCTCTGGTGGCTATCTCAGGTCCATCTGTCCAAAGGTATGACCTTTCGCAGGCCAGATTGGACAATTGTAACGACAGATGCCAGCCTTCTAGGCTGGGGGGCAGTATGGAACTCCCTGAAGGCTCAGGGATCGTGGACTCAGGAGGAGACACTCCTTCCGATAAACATTCTGGAACTAAGAGCGATATTCAATGCTCTTCAGGCTTGGCCTCAGCTAGAAACAATGAGGTTCATCAGATTTCAGTCGAACAACATCACGACTGTGGCTTACATCAACCATCAAGGGGGAACAAGGAGTTCCCTAGCGATGTTGGAAGTTTCAAAGATAATTCGTTGGGCAGAGATTCACTCTTGCCACCAATCAGCTATTCATATCCCAGGAGTAGAGAACTGGGAGGCGGATTTTCTAAGTCGTCAGACTTTCCATCCGGGGGAGTGGGAACTCCATCCGGAGGTGTTTGCACAATTGATTTATCGTTGGGGCAAACCAGAACTGGATATCATGGCGTCTCGCCAGAACGCCAAACTTCCTTGTTACGGATCCAGGTCCAGGGATCCCAAGGCGACGCTCCTTGGTCCTTCAACCTGGCAGCGCCTTGGTCCTTCAACCTGGCTTATGTGTTTCCACCGTTTCCTCTGCTCCCTCGTCTGATTGCCAAAATCAAGCAGGAGAGAGCATTGGTGATCTTGATAGCGCCTGCGTGGCCACGCAGGACTTGGTATGCAGATCTAGTGGACATGTCATCCTTTCCACCATGGACTCTGCCTCTGAGACAGGACCTTCTACTTCAGGGTCCTTTCAACCATCCAAATCTAATTTCTCTGAGACTGACTGCCTGGAGATTGAACGCTTGATTTTATCAAAGCGTGGCTTCTCCGAGTCAGTCATTGATACCTTAAAGCCTGTCACCAGCAAAATCTATCATAAGATATGGCGTAAATATCTTTATTGGTGTGAATCCAAGGGTTACTCATGGAGTAAAGTCAGGATTCCCAGGATATTATCTTTTCTCCCAGAAGGATTGGAAAAAGGATTGTCAGCTAGTTCCTTAAAGGGACAGATTTCTGCTCTGTCTATTCTTTTGCACAAGCGTCTGGCGGATGTTCCAGACGTTCAGGCATTTTGTCAGGCTTTAGTTAGAATCAAGCCTGTGTTTAAACCTGTTGCTCCGCCATGGAGTTTAAATTTGGTTCTTAAAGTTCTTCAAGGGGTTCCGTTTGAACCTCTTCATTCTATAGATATCAAGCTTTTATCTTGGAAAGTTCTATTTTTGGTAGCTATTTCCTCGGCTCGTAGAGTTTCCGAGTTATCTGCCTTACAATGTGATTCCCCTTATCTGATCTTCCATGCAGATAAGGTAGTTTTGCGTACCAAACCTGGGTTTTTACCTAAGGTGGTATCTAATAAGAATATCAATCAGGAGATTGTTGTTCCGTCATTGTGCCCTAATCCTTCTTCAAAGAAGGAACGTCTGTTACACAATCTTGACGTGGTTCGTGCTTTAAAGTATTATTTACAAGCTACTAAAGATTTTCGTCAAACATCTGCTTTGTTTGTTGTCTACTCTGGACAGAGTAAAGGCCAAAAGGCCTCGGCAACTTCTCTTTCGCTTTGGCTAAGAAGTATAATACGCTTAGCTTATGAGACTGCTGGCCAGCAGCCTCCTGAAAGGATTACAGCTCATTCTACTAGAGCTGTGGCTTCCACTTGGGCCTTTAAAAATCTGTTGAACAGATTTGCAAGGCGGTGACTTGGTCTTCGCTTCATACTTTTTCAAAATTCTATAACTTCGATACTTTTGCTTCTTCGGAGGCTATTTTTGGGAGAAAGGTTTTACTGGCAGTGGTACCTTCCGTTTAAGTACCTGCCTTGTCCCTCCCTTCATCCGTGTTCTTTAGCTTTGGTATTGGTATCCCACAAGTAATGGATGATCCGTGGACTGGATACACCTTACAAGAGAAAACATAATTTATGCTTACCTGATAAATTTATTTATCTTGTGGTGTATCCAGTCCACGGCCCGCCCTGTCATTTTAAGGCAGGTATTTTTTAACTTTAAACTACAGTCACCACTGCACCCTATGCTTTCTCTTTTCTCTTGCTTGTCTTCGGTCGAATGACTGGAGGTGGCAGTTAGGGGAGGAGCTATATAGACAGCTCTGCTGTGGGTGATCCTCTTGCAACTTCCTGTTGGGAATGAGAATATCCCACAAGTAATGGATGATCCATGGACTGGATACACCACAAGAGAAATAAATTTATCAGGTAAGCATAAATTATGTTTTTGTTACATTACAGCCTTATGTTTTATTAATCTGAATTGTATGTTATGGATCAGAACACAATAGTCTAAGTTGGTGAAGTGAAATGAGAAAAATATATACATAAAACTATTTTTTAGAAATAGAAAACAGAAAATTGGCATGTGCGTATGTATTCACCCCCTTTGTTATGAAGCCCATAAAAAGCTCTGGTGCAACCAACTACCTTCAGAAGTCACATAATTAGTGAAATGATGTCCACCTGTGTGCAATCTAAGTGTCACATGATCTGTCATTACATATACACACCTTTTTTGAAAGGCCCTAGAGGCTGCAACACCTAAGCAAGAGGCACCACTAACCAAATACTGCCATGAAGACCAAGGAACTCTCCAAACAAGTAAGGGACAATGTTGTTGAGAAGTACAAGTCAGGGTAAGGTTATAAAAAATATCCAAATCTTTGATGTTCCCCAGGAGCACCATCAAATCTATCATAACCCAATGGAAAGAACATGGCACAACAGCAAACCTGCCAAGAGATGGCCGCCCACAAAAACTCACGGACCGGGCAAGGAGAGCATTAATCAGAGAGGCAGTACAGAGACCTAGGGTAACCCTGGAGGAGCTGCAGAGTTTCACAGCAGAGACTGAAGTATGTACATAGGACGACAATAAGCCGTACTCTCCATAGAGTTGGGCTTTATGGCAGAGTGGCCAGAAGAAAGCCATTACTTTCAACAAAAACAAAATGGCA
This sequence comes from Bombina bombina, assembly GCF_027579735.1. Taxonomy (NCBI): domain Eukaryota; kingdom Metazoa; phylum Chordata; class Amphibia; order Anura; family Bombinatoridae; genus Bombina; species Bombina bombina. The sequence goes on from NC_069504.1 coordinate 1,123,829,014, forward strand.
CGTTTTGAGTTTGCGAAAAGGCATGTGGGAGACTCCCAAAATTTATGGAGGAAGGTGCTCTGGTCTGATGAGACTAAAATTGAACTTTTCAGCCATCAAAGAAAACGCTATGTCTGGCGCAAACCCAACACATCAAATCACACAAAGAACACCATCCCCACAGTGAAACATGGTGGTGGCCGCATCATGCTGTGGGGATGTTTTTCAGCAGCCGGGACTGGGAAACTGGTCAGAGTTGAGGGAAAGATGGATGGTGCTAAATACAGGGATATTCTTGGGCAAAACCTGTACTACTCTGTGTGTGATTTGAGGCTAGGACGGAGGTTCACCTTCCAGCAGGACAGTGACCCCAAACACACTGCTAAAGCAACACTTGAGTGGTTTAAGGGGAAACATGTAAATATGTTGGAATGGCCTAGTCAAAGCCCAGACCTCAATCTAATAGAAAATCTGTGGTCAGACTTAAAGATTGCTGTTCACAAGCGCAAACCATCCAACTTGAAGGAGCTGGAGCAGTTTTGCAAGGAGGAATGGGCAAAAATCCCAGTGGTAAGATGTGGCAAGCTCATAGAGACTTATCCAAAGCGACTTGGAGGTGTGATTGCCACAAAAGGTGGCTCTACAAAGTATTGACTTTAGAGGGGTGAATAGTTATGCACATTGACTTCTGTTATTTTGTCCTATTTGTTGTGGGCATGTTCTGTAAATTAAATGATGCAAATCCTCAAACAATCCATGTTAATTCCAGGCTGTGAGGCAACAAAACACGAAAAATGCCAAGGTGGGTGAATACTTTTGCAAGGCTTTGTATATTGGCTGGAGAAGTGTTAATACAGCTGACCCGTTACTGTTTTGCACAATATTTGACTGACAGACTATTAACAGTCCCAAATATGGATAATATAGAGGAAGTTTCCTATGTCCTCAGACTTTGGGGAAAATACTGATACATACAATAATATATACTATTAAAAGTTTGTTTTTTGACATTGATACCTTATGGAAAGAGGATATAAAGTTGGAATTAGATATCAAAACGTTTGATATACAAAAATGATAAACGTATACCTAGAGAGTTGAGGATACGAAAATTTCCCTTATTCAGGATATTGGAGGCAGAATTCATTTCTACATGCAAACAGGTGTATAATATGTTAATACTTTCCCCTTCTGGTGAACCGCAGCCGTCCCACAGTCTCTCCCAAGGTCTGTGTGAATAGATCAGGTGTGCTAGCTGGAGGCGCTGGTTCAGCTAAGTGCAAACTTGTATCAGTCATTGGTGTCTTCCTTTCCTTCCTCGGTTGTATAACTCTAGGTGCAAAATAGTGGTGCTGAAATATCAGGCAATACACCATACAAAGGTGAATATCTACTAACAGTGTATATTGCAGGTTACCGGCTCCTTCCGAATATGAAAAGACAATATCACAGATTCAGTAAAAAAGTGTGTCTTTATTTGGCTCAACGCATTTCAACGGTCTCAGCCGTCTTTCTCAAGAGCAATAAAAGTGCTTTACAAACCAAAGCATATCTTTGGTTATTCAGGATATTGGAGGCAGAATTCATTTCTAAATGTAATGTGATTCTAGATACATGCTCTGATTATTATTATTATTATTATTATTATTATTATTATTATTATTATTATTATTATCAGGTATTTGTAGAGCGCCAACAGATTCCGCAGCACTGTAAACATAGTCGGTGTACAGGATAGCTTTTGTAGGGGTCAAGTGGGTAGAGGGCCCTGCAGAGAGTTTCACTGTTGTAGTCGGCTCTTATGAAGCGATCTGTAAACAGCTGGGCTCATAGGCTTACAATCTAAGGGGTTCAAAGGGAAAGCAAAGGCGTTAGGAAAGGTTAGTGTTGATTGTATGCATCCCTGAATAGTAGAGTTTTTAGGGAGTGCTTGAAGCTGTTAAAACTAGGGGAGAGTCTTATGGAGCGAGGCAGGGAATTCCACAAGATGGGGGCCAGTCTGGAGAAGTCCTGTAAACGTGAATGTGAGGAAGTAACAAGAGAGGAGAAGAGGAGGAGATCCTGAGCTGATTGAAGGGGACGGGAGGGACAGTATCTAGAGACAAGTTCTGAGATGTAGGGGGGAGCAGTGCAGTTGAGAGCTTTATATGTCAGGGTGAGGTTTTTATGTTTAATCCTAGAGGCAAGAGAAATCCAGTGAAGGGATTGGCAGATAGGTGCAGCAGATGAAGAGCAACGAGTAAGGAAGATGAGCCTGGCAGAGGCATTCATAATGGATTGTAAAGGAGCTATGCGGCAGCTAGGTAGACCAGAGAGTATGGAATTGCAGTAGTCGAGGCGGGAAAGGATGAGAGAGTGGATTAAAATCTTGGTTGTATCTTGTGTAAGGAAATGTCTAATTTTAGCAATGTTTTTAAGGTGGAAGCGGCAGGCTTTAGCCAAGGACTGAATGTGAGGAGTGAAGGAAAGATCTGAGTCAAGTGTGACCCCAAGACATCGGGCGTGCGGGGTAGGGGTAATGATGGAATTATCAACAGTTATAGAAATTTTGGGGGTGGAGACATTGGAAGGGGGGAAAAATAAGGAGTTCAGTTTTGGAGAGATTTAGCTTAAGGTAGTGAGAGGACATCCAAGATGAGATGTGAGAAAGACAGTTAGTGACACGGGTTAGTAAGGAAGGAGGTAGGTCTGGTGCAAAGAGGTAGATTTGGGTGTCATCGGCATACAAATGGTATTGAAACCCATTGGACTTTATTAAGGAACCTAGTGACGACGTGTAGATTGAAAAGAGAAGGGGACCAAGGACAGAGCCTTGAGGTACCCCAACAGAAAGTGGTAATGGGGTAGAGGATGCTCCGGAGAAGACTACACTAAATGTACGGTTAGTCAGATAGGAAGAGAACCACGAGAGAGCTGTGTCACAGATGACGAAGGATTGGAGGGTTTGGAGCAGAAGAGGGTGGTCAACAGTGTCAAAGGCTGCAGACAGGTCAAGGAGGATAAGCAGAGAAAAGTGGCCTTTGGATTTTGCTGTAAGTAGGTCATTGGTAACCTTGATAATTGCTGTCTCTGTAGAGTGATGGGAACGAAATCCAGATTGCAGTGGGTCAAGAAGAGAGTTTAGTGTAAGGAAATGGGATAGACGTGCATAAACTAGCTTTTTGAGGAGCTTTGAGGCAAGAGGGAGTAGGGAAATAGGGCGGTAATTGGAAGGGGAGGTTGGATCAAGGGAAGGTTTTTTGAGGATAGGTGTGACCAGTGCATGTTTTAGAGATGAGGGAAATATACCAGTGCTGAGGGAGAGGTTGAAAATGTGTGCGAGTATGGGGGTGAGGGTAGAAGTTAGGGAGGGGAGTAGCTGTGGGGGGATGGAGTCGAGGGGACAGGTAGTGAGGTGGGAGTACAGTATAAGGGCAGAAACTTCATCCTCATTAACAGGGGCAAAAGAGCTGCATTTTTGGATATTTGGGTTTTGGGTGATCGCGAGCTTTTGAGGGGGTGGGAGATTGAAAGTATGTTGAGAGCTGATTTCACTTCTGATGGAGTCAATTTTGTTTTTGAAGTGGCTTGCAAAATCTTGAGCTGAGAGAGAGGTTGTGTTAGGAGGTGGGGGTGGGCGGAGAAGAGTGTTGAACGTGGAGAACAGACGTTTAGGGTTAGAGGAAAGAGTAGAGATGAGATTAGAAAAATATTGTTGCTTATAAAGATTAAGGGCAGAATAGTAGGCGTTCAGGATGAACTTGTAGTGAAGAAAGTCAGCTGAACTCTGAGATTTCCTCCAATGTCGCTCAGCAGTACGGGAGCATCTGCGTAGGTATCGTGTCAGAGGAGTATGCCAGGGCTGAGGATGAGAGTGTGGTTTCTGAGCCAAGGTTGGAGGGGCCAGAGTGTCAATGACCGATGTAAGGGTGGAATTATACTGGCAGATAGATTGGTCAGGGCAGGAAAAGGAGGTGATGGATGAGAGGAGAGGTTTGAGAGAGCTAGCGAGCTGATGCAGATCTAGTGACTTAGTGCTTCTGTGAAGTTTGGTGTGAGGGGTAGAGGGAGGGGGAGTTGTAGGTAGGGAAGTGATGTTGCAAGTTAGGAGATGATGGTCAGAGAGAGGAAAAGGGGAGTTTGTTAAATTTGAAAGAGTGCATCGATAGGTGAAAATCAGATCAAGGGAATGACCATCTTTGTGAGTGGGAAAGTCAGTCCATTATGACAGGCCGAAAGAGGAAATCAGTTGAAGAAGTTGTATTGCAGAGGAGGCATTGGGATTGTCAGGAGGAATGTTAAAGTTGCCAAGAATGAGGGCAGGGGTGTCTGAGGAAAGGAAATAAGGAAGCCAGGCAGCAACGTGATCTAAAAATTGAGTTGGGGAGCCAGGGGGGCGGTATATGACTGCAACACATATAGAGAGGGGAGAGAATAACCAAATCATGTGTGCTTCAAATGAAGAAAATGTGAGTGAAGAGATGGGCTGTATATGTTGGAAGGTGCAACGAGAGGAAAGTAAAATACAGACACCACCTCCTTGTCTATTGCCAGACCTAGGAGTGTGGCTGAAATGGAGACTCCCATGTGACAGTGCAGCAGTGGATGCTGTGTCTGAAGCAGAGAGCCAGGTTTCTGTAAGAGCCAGAAGGTTAAGAGAGTGGGAGATAAAGAAATAATGGATAGAAGTGAGCTTGTTGCAAACAGAGCGAGAGTTCCAGAGTGCACAAGTGAAGGGGGAGGGTTTTTTTAGATGTAAGAGGAATGTGATTAAGGTTACCAGAGTTTAGTTTATGAAGTCTATTGAAAGGCACACAAGGATGCGAAAGGCTAGGAGGTTGTGAGGGACCAGGATTAGGGGAGATGTCGCCAGCAGCTAGTATGAGCAAGAGGGAGAGTGACATGAGAAGCAGATTTGCAGTAATGAGACACTTGTTTGGCTGAAGTGCAGGGGGGAGAGAGAGTGTTTAGGAATAGGTAAAGTTCATGAGTACAAAAGTAAGGTGAGTATAAGAGAGATGGGCTAATGAACAGTGCAGGTGGAGAGGGAGAAGGAGTAAGTGAGTAATGTAGTTTGTTATAGAGACAAGAGGTAGCAAAAAGGAGTATGAAGATATTGAGCATTATTATGAAAGGGGGAACCAAGTAAACAACAACAGAGGATTGAACTGTTAGAGGAAATTAAAGCAATACAAGACAAACTAAAAACAGTTCAGAAGGACCCTGAATTTAAGGTATATGACTGACAATTTGAGAAAAATATGATTTCCTTTCGTCAGGCATTATGGGAATTTAAATCCAGAAAAGTATCAAGAGACAAATATGATTATGACCATCAGATGGTGTATAGATGGGATAATAATGACAACTTTGGTAAAGAACCAAGAAAAGGCAGACAATGGTTCAAAAATCGTACAAAAAATAATAATGACAACTTTGGTAAAGAACCAAGAAAAGGCAGACAATGGTTTAAAAATCGTACAAAAAAAGAGAAACGAGTAACATTCTCGGACACTAAGTATGAAGTGGAGTCCTCAGACGGTGAAGGAAATGTAGAAGAATCTCAACCCACTGTATTACAAGCTTCCTTTGAAATGCCTAATACCAAGGTCTCAGAAAACGGACAGGCAAAGACTTTCTCCAAGGACAGAAGAAAAAAATACATAGAGGAAAAAGAGGAAAAGGAAACAAGTGTAAAGGAGGGAGAGGTCAAACAACAAAACAAGAAAATACTACAACAATGGACTTACACCACGAGATCAGGGAAACGCAACAAAAAATATGCATGAATAACAATGTATTAAATTTATCTAGTGTAAACTTAACTAACCCTGAATTGCAAGTATTATCAAGAGGCCTAAATTTTGTTCTTTCCCAGCACTTTAATCTATTTAATACCATTTTGGACATCAATAGATTTGTGAGAAAATTGATACTCCGTAAACATTTCATTGGTACTGAGGAGGAACAAAATAGCATGGATGGGACTCAAGAAGTCCAAACAGGGGATAATCTAATATTTTCTGAAATATGTACTATCTTGAATTTACAAGATCTGCTGAAAAGAGAATGTAAAGGATCTAGATAATTTGGTTACAGAAAGGGACATTGATCTAACTGAATTTAGAAAAAAAGTAATTTTTATCCCGTCAGCTCTAGCACACAAACAGTAGAAATTTTCCAAAAAGTGGTAGAAGAGAAACTATGCGATCTAAATAAGAACATAAAAAAACAGAAATACAATTTGTCACTTAAGGAAAAAGTGGCATTGAAAAATTGACGGAAGATAACAGGATAGTGGTGAGGTCCTCTGATAAAGGAGGAAATGTTGTGGTACTTGATAGAGAAGCCTATACTAAGGAAGCACTTAGGCAATTGCATGATATCGAGGTATACATTAAACTTAAAGAGAATCCAACTAAACAGTTTAAAAAGATTCTAACTGGTATAGTAAAAACAGCAAGATATAAAAATGTTATCACACAAACCACAGAGGAAATGTTGATTCCTGATAATCCTATAAATCCAATATTTCATTACTTTCCAAAAGTCCACAAGGACTTGGACAACCCTCCTGGGCGTCCTATAATCGCTGGTATCGATTCACACAATGAACCCGTTTCAAATCTAATTGATAGCTTTCTCCAGCCTCTGGTAAAAGAACTACCCAGCTATATACAGGATGCCACATCCCTACTATTGAAATTGGAAAATATAGAATGGAAGTCAAGCTATAGATTCCTAGTGGTTGATCCTTATATACATCCATTCTTCACGAAAAAGGCATACAGGTGGTGAAGTTCTTTTTAGAACATTGCAGTAACTATGATATAACAACCAAACAGTTCATCACAACTTCAATTGAATATTTACTCACACATCATTTTTTTATGTTTGAGGGAGGTTTCTTTCTCCAAAGACCTAGAACCCCTATGGGGGCAAAATTTGCCCCCTGTTATGCCAATCTCTTCATGGGATGGTGGGAGTGGTTCCACGTCTTTGGTGACAGGAACCCTCTACAGGGAAAGATCGTTACGTATGCAACATTTATTGATGACCTATTTTTCATTATAGACAGTGATGAGCAAGGTGTAGAAATGTTCTGTGATTATTTAAATCAAAATGACAGTGGTATAAAACTAATAGGTGAACAGAATAAAAACACTATTTGTTTCCTAGATATGATTAAGGGAAATGATGAAACTGGATTAATTGAAACCGACCTATATAGAAAACTCACGTCAGGGAACTTTATATTGGAATACAACTTGTGTCATCCAAGACATACTATACAGGGTATTCCCAAGGGACAGTACATTAGGGCCAAAAAAAACTGCACCAAAAATGAAAATTATGAGGTACAGACAGATATAATTAATGAAGTCTAAGTATTAGAGGATATGACAAACAAACCCTGAACAGGGCAAGAGAGGCAGTGGATGCTCAACCTAGAGATGAACTGTTAAAGTATAAAAAATAGGACAAGAAATTAAGGAAATACACCAAACAAAAAGAAAAACCTAAATTCATTACAGCTTACATCCTAGAGTATAGGATGAACTCTCCACATAATTGTGCATAACTGTGCATACTAATGTCCTGAATAACAACTAACTGCTACTACGACACTATTGCTATAAGTCTGCCTACTAATCCTTTTATGCTTATGTCTTGCATGTTTTATTATATGCCATATGTGCATATTTAGGTGGGTTGGTTTTTAGACAACTTGGATCCCGATTTATACCTGCCCAGTATTTATGTCCGTGGTTGGGGGTTCTGTGTGCAGCAGTAGTTGGTCTAGCTAATCTCTCACCTATAATATACTTCCGTGCCTGTACCTGTATTTTTCATGATAAGCTCCACTAAGCTGATTGAATGTTGCTATTTACATCTGCAAGGATATTTGTGTGTAATAAGGAGTTTTTCACCTAACCACTTAGATCCCATTTTACATCTACTCAGGCTATACCTCCTATTTATTTTTTCTGGGGGTTCTGTGAGCAGTAGGGTGTAGTTGGTTAGAAAACTCTCCTATCCACCTGTTTGAACTTACTTTACGCCTGTGCCCACCCTGACCGGTCAGTTTTCTGTATGTAGAATTTTGTATCTTCATCTATGTATATTTATTTTAAATATATGTTCTTACCTGCCAACACATTTTGTGCGCTTATATTTTTTTAGAATTTCACGTTTAGAGACTTGTGATGTGCCCACGGGGCGAGATGCCACTGACTTACAATAAAACTTTGTTGTTGTTAAATTTCCATTTGAGGAGCTTCTATTTTTGAAGAGTGCTGAATTCCCTGTCTTTTTGCAACAAGATTTTGTTCTTGTTTATCTTTTCTTATTTGCTTCATGATATTTGTAGTTAAGGGTCTGCACCATTAGCCTTTTTTGGCAATTCTATTAAGACATTTAATTAATTCTAAAAAGAGAGAATCCCAAACGGGAAAAAAAAGGCGTGCTGGACAACACAATAGTATGATATAATGGAGTATATTCAGTAAGTACAATGGATATTTGAACATAGACAATATGCATTTCTAGATAACCATCGTGACAAACTGTTAAATGCATATTGTCTATGTTCAAATATCCATTGTACTTACTGAATAGACTATTATCAACTTTCAACTAACGATGGGTCATCTGGGGGATAAATTGTTGTTCTAACACTCCACTCCCAGGTTTAATTAGTTTTTTTTAGGAAATTTGAATAGAATCGCCAATCTTCTATTGGCCATGTAATTAGTGACAACTTCCGTTTTTTAAAGAAACTTTTGTATATAATGTTACCAATTGTAATATATAACATTCGCTTTGTTTTGTCTGATGAAACGACCTGGAGATTGGTTGAGAAACGCGTCACAGTAATAAAGCGCTATTGTCTTTTAAACAAAGATCGGAAGTTGCCTTTGTTTTTAATTTGCGGTATTGGCGATCCAAACAGAGATCAGATATCTTTTGCAGCCGCGCAGTACTAAAATAACAGCGGTGACTACCCCAAGTAGAACCGGGTTCAGTGTACTAGCCACTGTTAAGTGCTAGTCTGCGGATTTGCACTGGTCAGAGCACAGTGCCACTTCATCTGGTAAGCGCAATTCTAACAACATATATCAGCTTGTCAAACAGAATTACGCTATGAGGTACCCTCTTCCTTTCTATCTCATTTAATTAATTCTAAACAGTCTTCTGTCACATAGCTCCGCACCAGCGTTTGCTTCCCCTCTCACTATTCCTTGATATTTGTATGGTATACCTTGTATACTTGGGCTCATTGCCCTTGGTTTCCTTAGTGGTAGATCCCTAGCTGGTAATTACCATATTTCTTGTTTGTTAGATTTCAGTGACACTCTTCTCTGTGGTAATTCCCCAACTCTCTCATAATATGGCTTTTATGCTATCAGATGAGAACTGGGAAGCTGAATTGACAGCAACTCTGTCTATGTCGAACTTGGAAGAGAGTCAGGATAATGCAAAAACAAAATATATATGGTGCATTTAAAGATTATAAAAAGTTATTAGTAAAACAAGTGAAACTCAGGGCAGAGACATCTAGCCTTGAGAATTATATTAAAAATAAAATTATACCCAGAGGTTTGCGCTTTTGATTATATCCAGGCATCAATCTAAGAGAGGATGAAGGAGGAGAAGAATTCATGGAAGACTGAAATTCCAGTCTTTCAGACTGTTCTATTATTCTCATGAATAAAATGGTAAAACACAATGAAGAGAGACTTGATAAGACTATTACACAAGCTGAAGAATCCTTAAAAATAGTTAACAACTTTGAAAGTTATCCCAATTTTGGTAAACTAAACAAAGAAATTAAGGATCAAATAGCGAGATTACAGACAGATATAAAATTAAGGAAAGGAAGGAAGTTCTTTAGGGACAATGATGACTTTAAGAACAATAAAGTCTATAGCTATCAGTCATTAAGAGGATCATATGACTCTTGAACGGATGGGTCAGATATTGAAAAAGACTCCCAAAAGAATAGCTCAAACAATAAACAGAATTTTTTAGGGGAAGGAGGAGAGGGGGTAGGAAGAGACGGAGGGGGAGCGAATACAAACTCAAGAGAGAGACGGTATCCCTCCAGACAGCGGTGACAGCAGAACTACAACCAGAACCAGGAAACCTTTCAACAGAGCAGACCCCAGAGATTTCAGGGGGCGCAGGGGCTACTGAATTCTCCAAATCAGGATCTCCAGGTAGTCGACCTGTCTTCCTTTAAACTCAATTTGGCACACATACTGGTTTTAAAAAGGGGACTTTCGTTTTTCCCCACATATAATCTTGATAAGTTTAATTTTTTAAAAGATCTTCATCTCTTTGCCAGAAGAATTGTCCTTTCTCAGATTATGAAAGGCAAGAGTAAACACCTGATTGAAGACATGGCCTTAAGTAAGGAAGACAGATTAGCAATTTTAGATCTTCATGAACTACTTGCTGAAATAGAGGGTAGCCAGTACGATCCCTCACAATTGGAAGAGGAGATTGTACAAACTAAAGTATCCTCACATTTCAAACCGAAATCTTAATATATGCCTCAACTATCTATGATACCTGCTGTTAACATCTTTGTCAAACAGGTAGAAAAAGACATAGCCAAGCTATCATTTGTAGGGCTTGTAAATGACAATCTTAGTCAGGCAGAAAGAAGAGCCATGAATGAACTTATGAATGCTAAGGGGATGGTTATAAAACCGGCAGACAAGGGTGGAAATCTTGTCCTCTGGGATGAAAGTAAATATGTTCTAGAGGTTAAAAGACAGCTCCTAGACAAAAATCAATATCAAAGGCTTACATACAGTCCTATTTCATCATTACAAGTAACACTGTTTAAAATTTTAAATGATGCCAAACATGATAGAATAATAAACATTACTGAATTCAAATATCTCTATCCTGAATATCCCATAATGCCAGTTTTTTATTGTATTCCTAAAATACATAAAAATCTGACTAATCCACCAGGCCGTCCAATTATAGCCGGAATTGGTAGCCTTACAGAAAATCTTGGTACCTATATTGATCACTTCCTCAGGCCCTTCTTAAATACAATGCCTTCATTTGTTCTTGATACAGCAGATTTCCTATGTAAAATTGGTGGTCTATCCGTCCCGCAAGGAGCTATGCTAGTATCCCTTGATGTGCAAGGACTGTATTCATCCATCCCGCACGAAATTGGTATAAAAGCATGTGAACACGTTCTCATGACGAGGGGTTACCTTTCAAAAGGACACATACTTTGTCATCAAACTTTTTACTTTTGTACTTATGAAAATATCTTTTATGTTTGATGACAAAATATACAAGCAATTGCGTGGAACGGCCATGGGTGCCACGTGCCCCCACGTATGCTTGTCTTCACCTAGGTCTATGGGAAATGAATGAGGTATATCTGAACCTCCTCTTTGAAAGAAACATCCACATATGGCTACGATATGTGGATGATATCTTTCTGATATGGGAAGGATCAGAAAGGATTCTAAAAGATTTCATCACTGTTTTTAATACTAATGTGAATAATATTTCCCTCACTTTGCAGTATAGTAAACAGGAGATTGCGTTCCTAGAAGTAAAAGTGAAGATAGAGAAGGGTACTCTATTGACAGAGAACTATCGCAAGGATACTGCTACTAACAGCCTCTGTCTAGCATCTAGTCATCACCCTCATCACCTTAAAAAAGGAATTCCAAAGGAGCAGTTTCTCAGACTCCGTAGAAACTGTTCCTCTACTAAGGAAAAGTATCATAAACATGCAATAGAAATGGAAAAATGATTCCTTGAAAGGGGCTATTCCAAAAGAATAGTTAGAGGGGCCAAGAATCAGGCAGGTCGTGTAAATAGAGATAGTCTGCTCTTTCCCAAGGTGAAGGATCAAACCTCGAAAATTAGATTAATTACTGATTATAACTGGAATGGGCTTAAAAAAGTACTTGCAAAAAATTGTTATCTACTTCTAAATGACGATAGTGTTTCTCGAGAGGTGGGGGAATACCCCACCATCACTGCAAGGAGGGCACCTAACTTGCAGGATAAATTGTTAGAAGCCAATATGTGTCCAAATCAAAAGGAAAAGACTGGCTAACCAGCCATAGATCAACTAGCAACTATCCATGTGGGAAATGTGTGGCCTGCAAATATATGGTCAAAACTAAAGAGTTTAAAACAAACACTGGAAAAGTGTATAAATTAAAACACTTTGTAAATTGTAATACAGGGAGAGTAATATACCTACTCTCCTGCGCATGCCCCTGTTTTTATGTGGGCAAAACAAAAAGGGCAATAAAAGACCGAATCACAGAACATCATGACGATGTGAAAACGAGAATCAAAAAAGTAGTGTCACAAGAAAATTTTCATGGGTGCAATTCTGACTCTTTGAAATTTATTGACATAGACAGAGGCATAACACATGGTAGAGGGGGAGATAATGATAAAACTCTCCTAAGAAAGGAATGTAGATGGATTTCTATTCTGGAGACCCAACTCCCCAATGGCTTAAATGATAAGTTGAATATGGCTTGCTTCCTATGAATACATAAGTTCTTTTATCTGATTCGATATTTGCATCTAATCTCTACAAATAATAATACTTTTTCTATGCTTTAAAGGGACAGTCAAGTCCAAAAAAAACTTTCATGTTTCAAATAGGGCATGTAATTTTAAACAACTTTCTAATTTACTTTTATCATCATTTTTGCTTTGTTCTCTTGGTATTCTTAGTTGAAAGCTAAACCTAGGAGGTTCATATGCTAATTTCTTAGACCTTGAAGGCCGCCTCTAATCTTAATGCAATTTGATAGTGTTTTACCACTAGAGGGCATTAGTTCACGTGTTTCATATAGATAACATTGAACTCATGGACATGAATTTACCATGGAGAAAGCTCTGATTGGCTAAAATGCAAGTCTGTCAAAAGAACTGAAATAAGGGGACAGTCTGCTGATGCTTAGATACAAGGTAATTACAGAAGTAAAATGTGTATAATTATAACGGTGTTGGTTATGCAAAACTGGGGAATTGGTAATTAAGGGATTATCTATCTTTTAAAACAACAACATTTTCTCCAACATAGGTGTGTCCGGTCCACGGCGTCATCCTTACTTGTGGGATATTCTCTTCCCCAACAGGAAATGGCAAAGAGCCCAGCAAAGCTGGTCACATGATCCCTCCTAGGCTCCGCCTACCCCAGTCATTCTCTTTGCCGTTGTACAGGCAACATCTCCACGGAGATGGCTTAGAGTTTTTTAGTGTTTAACTGTAGTTTTTATTATTCAATCAAGAGTTTGTTATTTTGAAATAGTGCTGGTATGTACTATTTACTCAGAAACAGAAAAGAGATGAAGATTTCTGTTTGTATGAGGAAAATGATTTTAGCAACCGTCACTAAAATCCATGGCTGTTCCACACAGGACTGTTGAGAGCAATTAACTTCAGTTGGGGGAACAGTGTGCAGTCTCTTGCTGCTTGAGGTATGACACATTCTAACAAGACGATGTAATGCTGGAAGCTGTCATTTTCCCTATGGGATCCGGTAAGCCATGTTTATTCAGCAAGTAAATAAGGGCTTCACAAGGGCTTATTAAGACTGAAGACTTTTTCTGGGCTAAATCGATTCATTATTAACACATATTTAGCCTTGAGGAATCATTTTATCTGGGTATTTTGATATAATAATATCGGCAGGCACTGTATTAGACACCTTATTCTTTAGGGGCTTTCCCAAAGCATAAGCAGAGCCTCATTTTCGCGCCGGTGTTGCGCACTTGTTTTTGAGAGGCATGGCATGCAGTCGCATGTGAGAGGAGCTCTGATACTTAGAAAAGACTTTCTGAAGGCGTCATTTGGTATCGTATTCCCCTTTGGGCTTGGTTGGGTCTCAGCAAAGCAGATACCAGGGACTGTAAAGGGGTTAAAGTTCAAAACGGCTCCGGTTCCGTTATTTTAAGGGTTAAAGCTTCCAAATTTGGTGTGCAATAACTAGAAAGATTTACCACAAAATTTGGAAAAAATATATCTGTTGGTGTGAATCTAAAGGATTCCCTTGGGACAAGGTTAAGATTCCTAGGATTCTATCCTTCCTTCAAGAAGGATTGGAAAAGGGATTATCTGCAAGTTCCCTGAAGGGACAGATTTCTGCCTTGTCGGTGTTACTTCACAAAAAACTGGCTGCTGTGCCAGATGTTCAAGCCTTTGTTCAGGCTCTGGTTAGAATCAAGCCTGTTTACAAACCTTTGACTCCTCCTTGGAGTCTCAATTTAGTTCTTTCAGTTCTTCAGGGGGTTCCGTTTGAACCCTTGCATTCCGTTGATATTAAGTTATTATCTTGGAAAGTTTTGTTTTTAGTTGCAATTTCTTCTGCCAGAAGAGTTTCAGAATTATCTGCTCTGCAGTGTTCTCCTCCTTATCTGGTGTTCCATGCAGATAAGGTGGTTTTACGTACTAAACCTGGTTTTCTTCCAAAAGTTGTTTCTAACAAAAACATTAACCAGGAGATTATCGTACCTTCTCTGTGTCCGAAACCAGTTTCAAAGAAGGAACGTTTGTTGCACAATTTGGATGTTGTTCGCGCTCTAAAATTCTATTTGGATGCTACAAAGGATTTTAGACAAACATCTTCCTTGTTTGTTGTTTATTCCGGTAAAAGGAGAGGTCAAAAAGCAACTTCTACCTCTCTCTCTTTTTGGATTAAAAGCATCATCAGATTGGCTTACGAGACTGCCGGACGGCAGCCTCCCGAAAGAATCACAGCTCATTCCACTAGGGCTGTGGCTTCCACTTGGGCCTTCAAGAACGAGGCTTCTGTTGATCAGATATGTAGGGCAGCGACTTGGTCTTCACTGCACACTTTTACCAAATTTTACAAGTTTGATACTTTTGCTTCTTCTGAGGCTATTTTTGGGAGAAAGGTTTTGCAAGCCGTGGTGCCTTCCATTTAGGTGACCTGATTTGCTCCCTCCCTTCATCCGTGTCCTAAAGCTTTGGTATTGGTTCCCACAAGTAAGGATGACGCCGTGGACCGGACACACCTATGTTGGAGAAAACAGAATTTATGTTTACCTGATAAATTACTTTCTCCAACGGTGTGTCCGGTCCACGGCCCGCCCTGGTTTTTTTAATCAGGTCTGATAATTTATTTTCTTTAACTACAGTCACCACGGTACCATATGGTTTCTCCTATGCAAATATTCCTCCTTAACGTCGGTCGAATGACTGGGGTAGGCGGAGCCTAGGAGGGATCATGTGACCAGCTTTGCTGGGCTCTTTGCCATTTCCTGTTGGGGAAGAGAATATCCCACAAGTAAGGATGACGCCGTGGACCGGACACACCGTTGGAGAAAGTAATTTATCAGGTAAACATAAATTCTGTTTTTGGTGTTGACTGTCCCTTTTAAATTGGCAAGCAAGACTTCCTTAGTGTAATGAACAATGATGTTATCCTAATTCATCTAGTAACAATTATTAAGTATGTCTATATATGTTACAGATTTTAATGATTAAGTTACTTTCACCCGTCAGTAGGGGCGCAACATTGTATCTAGTTAAAAAGGGACGCTTACGTCTTTACTCCATACGCCCTGACAAAGCCCCGTCTCACTACCAGACGAGGGGGTGAAACGTGCGTCGGCATTGGCTGACTGGTCCACGTGATGTGTGCATCGGATTGCAAAGTACCGCTATGAAAATTCTGGCGTCTTTTGGAGCAGTTTTCTTTTAAAGCACAGACAAAGTCAAGATAAGCATCACTTCTAAGGATATGCAAGGTTCCTGTCGTTTATGCAGCTGACAGTAAGGTTGTATGCACCTCTCATATGTGAGCCACAGACTGGTTTCTGAAAGTTGGAGTAAACTTTGATTCTTCACAAAAAGCAGGCATAAGTATCCCTGTCGAGGGTTCGCCATTACGTATATGATTACGGAACTGTGATTTGAGTAAATACCAACTAATTTATGTTACAAACCCAGCTGAACTCTCCTCATAATTGTGCATAACTGTGCATACTAATGTCCTGAATAACAACTAACTGCTACTACGGCACTATTGCTACAAGTCTGCCTACTAATCCTTATATGTTTAGGTCTTGCATGTTTTATTATATGACATATTTGCATATTTAGGTGGGCTAGTTTTTAGACAACTTGGATCCCGGTTTATACCTGCCCAGTATTTATCTCCGTTATTGGGGGTTCTGTGTGCAGCAGGGTGTAGTTGGTCTAGCTAATCTCTCACCTATAATATACTAACATGCCTGTATTTTTCATGATAAGCTCCACTAAGCTGATTGAATGTTGCTATTTACATCTGCAAGGATATTTGTGTGTAATTAGGAGTTTTTCTCCTAACCACTTAGATCCCATTTTACATCTGCTCAGACTATACCTCCTAGTTATCTTTTCTGGGGGTTCTGTGAGCAGTAGGGTGTAGTTGGTTAGAAAACTCTCCTATCCACCTGTTTGAACTTACTTTGCGACTGTGCCCACCCTGACCGGTCAGTTTTCTGTATGTAGAATTTTGTATCAACATCTATGTATATTTATTTTAAATATATGTTCTTACCTGCCAACTCATTTTGTGCGCTTATATTTTTTTAGAATTTCACATGTTGAGAGACTTGTGATGTGCCCATGGGGCGAGATGTCACTGGCTTACAATAACTTTGTTGTTAAATTTCCATTTGAGGAGCTTCTATTTTTGAAGAGTGCTGAATTCCCTGTCTTTTTGCAACAAGATTTCATTATTGTTTATCTTTTCTTATTTGCTTCATGATATTTGTAGTTAAGGGTCTGCACCATTAGCCTTTTTGGCAATTCTATGAAGACATTTAATTAATTCTAAACAGTCTTCTGTCACATAGCTCCGCACCAGCGTTTGCTTCCCCTCTGACTATTCCTTGATTCATATATATATATATATATATATATATATATATATATATATATATATATGTAATATTTTTATCTACTAACAATGCAAAGTTAGCGAGAGAAGAAAAATCTAAATCAAATAAATATTTGGTGTGACTACCCTTTGACTTTAAAACAGCATCGATTTTTCTAGCTGCACTTGCAGAAAGATTTTTAAGGAACTCGGCAGGTAGGTTGTTCCATAAATCTTGAAAAACTAACCACAGTTCTTCTGTCTCTTCATGTAATCCCATACTGACTTGAAGTTGAGCTCAGGGCTCTGTGGGGGCCATACCATCACTTCCAGGACTCATTGCTCTTCTTTACGCTGAAGATAGTTCTTAAAGGGACACTGAACCCATATTTTTTCTTTTGTGATTCAGATAGAGCATGAAATTTTAAGCAACTTTCTAATTTACTCTTATTATTACATTTTCTTTATTCTCTTGGTATCTTTATTTGAAATGCAAGAATGTAAGTTTAGATGCTGGCACATTTTTGGTGAACAACGTGGGTTGTCCTTGCTGATTGGTGGATAAATTCATCCGCCAATAAAAATGTGATGTCCAGAGTTCTGAAACAAAAACCTTAAATTTTTCAAATAAAGATAGCAAGAGAACAAAGCAAAATTGATAATAGGAGTAAATTAGAAAGTTTCTTAAAATCGCATGCTCTATCTGAATCATGAAAGAAAAAAAAATTGGGTTCAGTGTCCCTTTAATGACTTTGGACATATGTTTTGGGTTGTTGTCCTGCAGCAGATACATTTCAAGCAGACTGATGATATTGCATGATGGATCCTGCTACAGTCCAATATTTCAAATTTGACTCATCAGTCCAGAGTACCTGCTGCAATTTTTCTGCACTCCAGTTCCTGTGTTTTCATGCATAGATGAGTCGCTTGGCCTTGTTTCCATGTCAGAAGTATTGCTTTTTGGAAGGAAGTCTCCAAGAACACCACTTCTGACCATAATTTCTCCGGACTGTAGATGGGTACCAGGTTCCCACTGGTTTCTGCCAATTCTGAGCTGATGGAACTGCAGGACATCTTTTGAATGTGAGGGGAAGTAGGCATGTGTCTTTTATCTGCTGCTCTGATACAATATACTAACTACCTTAAAATAAATAAAAACTTACCTGGGAAATAAAAATAAACTAAGTTTAATTATAAATTAACCTATCATTACTATTTTAAAAGACTAAAATAAAAGAAAAATAAAAAAACAAAATTACAAAATTAGCACTCTGAAAAAAACTATCATTACAAAAATAAACAAAATTATCCAAAATAATAAAAATTAAACCTAATTTAATACCCCGATAAAAACAAAAAAGCCACCCCAACATAAAAACACCCCCTAATCTAACAATAAACTACCAATAGCCTTTAAAAGGGTCTTTTATAGGGCATTGCCCTAAATGAAATGGCTCTTTTACACCAAAAAATTACAAAGTACCCCCTAACAGTAAAATCCCCTCACCCAACCAACCCCCCAAAAAAAACCTAAGTCTAAAAAAAATCCTAAGATACCCATTGCCTTTAAAGGGGCATTTTTATGGGCAGTGCCTTTAAAAGGGCAATCAGCTCTTTAGTGCTGATTTAGTGCCAACACCCCAAAAAATGAACTCACATTTCCTGAAGTCCGGACATCCATGAAGTCAGGAACAAGGAAAACAGCAGAGTCAGGAACAAGCCAGGGATCAGGAACCAGGAAGGACGTCAGGCAGCCAGGTAATACACAGGAACTCTCACAAACAGGTCTGAGACAACGCAAAGGCAAAGCATACTGAACAGAGGCCCTTTAAATAATAAGTGATGACATCACAATTCTGAGACTGCATCCTGTCTCACATGGATCATGCACACCAGTCTGGCCATAAAAGGAAGTGCAGGAAATGAGCAGCATCCCCCACAATGCACCATAGTCAGGAAGAGAGGTGAGTAAAATGGCTGCCAGCAGCACATGGCAAATACAACAGGGAGAAAACCCTGACATGTCTATGGGGGAAAACTTGCACGAGCACGTCAAGTCAGGCCTTGGCTTTTGTGAGGTATGGAGCATAGCGCACCATAACGCACAACAAAAGAAGGTTTTTCTGTAACTTGTAACGGAAGCGCTATGGAAAGTGCGTTACCGCTAAATTTTTACAGTTAATTACGCACCAGGGTTTAGTGCACAACTTGAAATCTTTGTGCTCTTTTTAGCAGAGTTTGGCTTTTCTCACACAGTTGTATTCCTCCTACATATTTGTTACTGTTGATGATTGTATTTCAACCGACATATTAAATTTGATGGTCATTAGCACCTGATTGGTATAACTGTTTAATTTTACACCTGACTTGATGCCTGCAAAAGTGTACCTAGAAGAATGGGTGCTGATTTGAAGGCAAAGAGTTGTTGCAGCAAATATTAATTTGCTTTAGAATTTTCTACAGTTCACTTTATTTTTTTATCAGTTTACAAAATGTAAAATAACATTTCAATTTTATTTTTTCACACCTGTATATTTACTGTATATGTATTATTTTTGTATGGTAATATATGCGCTTGTGTGTGCCCCCTCTGCCCATTGATAACTGGCACTAGATGTGTATAACCGCATAAGCATAATTGAATGTGTGATACAATTTATTGGTCCCTGTTATGTTATTGTGTGACCTTGATGTCACTTTGTACATGAGAAGGATATAATTCCTATGTTTACTATAAATATTACAACAAATCTATCCCCTATTAAAAAAATACCCGTCAGACATTATGAATAATGTATTTTGAATTGATTGTAGCTAGATATGAAGAACAGGCTAGATGTGTTTTCCTAGCAAGCATTTGATTGATCATCAATAGAACATTTTAAGGACACGCACAACTCATACAGCTGTGTTACCTCCAATTACGACTGTGTAAGTGCTGATTGGCTAACAAGCAACATGTATGCAGTGGTATAGACTGGCTGACTGGCAGAACTGATACAGCTGTATTAGTGCTCATTGGCTGTCAAGCACAACTTGTACCGCTATATTAGTGCTTATTAAACCAAAATTAAACAATGCTTATTTGGTTAAAACAAATATGTTAACAAATTAAACATAAAAAGAAACAGATTGTGTTAAAAACAGTAAACAACTTACTTGTTTTATTGCAAAAGGAGCAAATTCTCAGTGTAGCCACTGCCCTCAGGGAAATAAGAGCAGACATGTTTTAAACTTAAGTTGCACCTCCTGTTTCCCATCCTCCTACCCATCTAGATTGTAAGTTCCCACGGGAATAGGGCCCTCATTTACCCCTCTATCTGTCTGTAAAATTTTGTCTTTTTGTATTGATTCTCCATTGTACTTTTATCCTTGTACCCATGGGCAGCGCTGCTGAATCTGTTGGCGCTTTATAAATAAAAAATAATAATAATAATAATTTTGTCTTTACTGAGCATGAGCAAATCAGACTTACTGTCTCATTAGCATTATCTGAATAGTAAACCAGCTCAGGTTACTGTAGAAGATTTATGACATCAATCTAGATTAACCTTCTGGTAGAGACTACAGCTTCATTGTAGGGGTGTGACAGGAAGTAATTGACAGTGCACCAATGAAGTTAAAAATAAGAAATCCTTTTAAAATTATGAAAAATATTTATTGCAATGAATTGTATTAAAGGGACATGATACCCAAATTGAAAGTGGTGCAGCATAGCTGTAAAAAGCTGACTAGAAAATATCTCCTGAACATTTCTATGTAAAAAAGGAAGATACTTTACCTTAAAATTTCTTTAGTAGCCACATCCCATTTTAAAGGGATTTTTAGCAGCCAATCACAATGCTAGTCCCGGGAACCGCACCTTTGTTGTGGGCTTTCAAACAGGATTATACCATCATGACTGGATTTCAATAATGTTGCTGCAAAAACTGGAAACCTCACAATTGTGAGCATATTTTTTCTCTGCATACACAGCGGCGCAATCCTGTTTGAAAGCCTATAACAAAGGTGTGGTTCCTTTTGAAATCATTATCACAAAGGTGGGCTTCCTTTTGAAAGCCTTGTAATGAAGATGAAATCCCTTTTTGAAATCCTGGTCATGAAGATGAATCCCATTTAAAAGCCTGATCACGAAGATGCGATCCCATTTAAAAGCATAGTCATAAAGTCATAAAGATGCAATCTCATTTGAAAGCCAGGTCATGAAGATGCAATTCTATTTGAAAGCCAGGTCATGAAGATGCGATCCCATTTGAAAGCCTGGTCACGGAGATGCAATCCAATTTGAAAGTCTGGTAAACATAAGGCTATCCTACATACTAAGTAAGGCCTGCTATAAGCATAAGGCTATCCTACATACTAAGTAAGGCCTGGTATAAGCATAAGGCTATCCTACATACAACTAATGCCTGGGATAAGCATAAGGCTATCCTTCGTACTAATTAATGCCTGGGATAAGCATAAGGCTATCCTACTTACTAACTAATGCCTGGGATAAGCATAAGGCTATCCTACGTACTAACTAATGCCTGGGATAAGCATAAGGCTATCCTACGTACTAACTAATGCCTGGGATAAGCATAAGGCTATCCTACGTACTAACTAATGCCAGGGATAAGCATAAGGCTATCCTACATACTAACTAATGCCAGGGATAAGCAAAAGGCTATCTTACTTACTAACTAATGCCTAGAATAAGCATAAGGCTATCCTTCGTACTAACTAATGCCTGGGATAAGCATAAGGCTATCCTTTGTACTAACTAATGCCTGGGATAAGCGTAAGGCTATCCTACGTACTAACTAATGCCTGGGATAAGCATAAGGCTATCCTACAGACCAAACAATGCCTGGGATAAGCATAAGGCTATCCTACGTACTAACTAATGACTGGGATAAGCATAAGGCTATCCTACGTACTAACTAATGCCTGGGATAAGCATAAGGCTATCCTACGTACTAACTAATGCCGGGGATAAGCATAAGGCTATCCTACGTACTAACTAATGCCGGGGATAAGCATAAGGCTATCTTACTTACTAACTAATGCCTAGGATAAGCATAAGGCTATCCTATATACTAACTAATGCCTGAGATAAATATAAGGCTACCCACATACTAATGCCTGGAATAAATATAAGGCTATCCTACGTACTAATTAATGTCTTGGATAAGCATAAGGCTCTCCTATGTACTAAGTAATGCCTGGGATAAGCGTAAAGCTATCCTACGTACTAACTAATGCCTGGGATAAGCAAAAGGCTATCCTATGTACTAACTAATGCCTGGGATAAGCATAAGGCTATCCTACAGACCAAACAATGCCTGGGATAAGCATAAGGCTATCCTACGTACTAACTAATGCCTGGGATAAATATAAGGCTATCCTTTGTACTAACTAATGCCTGTGATGAGCATAAGGCTATCCTACTTACTAACTAATGCCTGGGATAAGCGTAAGGCTATCCTACGTACTAACTAATTCCTGGGATAAGCAAAAGGCTATCCTACGTTTTAACTAATTCCTGGGATAAGCATAAGGCTATCCTACAGACCAAACAATGCCTGGGATAAGCATAAGGCTATCCTACGTATTAACTAATGCCTGGGTTAAGCATAAGGCTATCCTACATACTAACTAATGCCTGGGATAAGCATAAGGCTATCCTTCGTACTGAATAATGCCTGGGATAAGCATAAGGCTATCCTACTTACTAACTAATGCCTGGGATAAGCATAAGGCTATCCTACATACTAACTAATGCCGGGGATAAGCATAAGGCTATCCTACGTACTAACTAATGCCTGGGATAAGCAAAAGGCTATACTACATACTAACTAATGCCTGGGATAAGCATAAGGCTATCCTACAGACTAATGCCTGGGATAAGCATACGGCTATCCTACAGACTAACTAATGCCTGGGATAAGCGTAAGGCTATCCTACGTACTAACTAATGCCTGGGATAAGCAAAAGGCTATCCAACGTTTTAACTAATGCCTGGGATAAGCATAAGGCTATCCTACAGACCAAACAATGCCTGGGATAAGCATAAGGCTATCCTACGTACTAACTAATGACTGGGATAAGCATAAGGCTATCCTACATACTAACTAATGCCTGGGATAAGCATAAGGCTATCCTATGTACTAACTAATGCCTGGGATAAGCATAAGGCTATCCTACGTACTAACTAATGCCTAGGATAAGCATAAGGCTATCCTATATACTAACTAATGCCTGAGATAAATATAAGGCTACCCAACATACTAATGCCTGGAATAAATATAAGGCTATCCTACATACTAATTAGTGCCTTGGATAAGCATAAGGCTCTCCTATGTACTAAGTAATGCCTGGGATAAGCGTAAGGCTATCCTACGTACTAACTAATGCCTGGGATAAGCAAAAGGCTATCCTACGTTTTAACTAATGCCTGGGATAAGCATAAGGCTATCCTACAGACCAAACAATTCCTGGGATAAGCATAAGGCTATCCTATGTACTAACTAATGCCTGGGATAAGCATAAGGCTATCCTACATACTAACTAATGCCTGGGATAAGCATAAGGCTATCCTTTGTACTAACTAATGCCTGTGACAAGCATAAGGCTATCCTACTTACTAACTAATGCCTGGGATAAGCATAAGGCTATCCTACGTACTAACTAATGCCTGGGATAAGCAAAAGCTATCCTACGTTTTAACTAATTCCTGGGATAAGCATAAGGCTATCCTACAGACCAAACAATGCCTGGGTTAAGCATAAGGCTATCCTACATACTAACTAATGCCTGGGATAAGCATAAGGCTATCCTTCATACTAAATAATGCCTGGGATAAGCATAAGGCTATCCTACATACTAACTAATGCCTGGGATAAGCATAAGGCTATCCTACGTACTAACTAATGCCGGGGATAAGCATAAGGCTATCCTACGTACTAACTAATGCCTGGGATAAGCAAAAGGCTATACTACGTACTAACTAATGCCTGGGATAAGCATAAGGCTATCCTACAGACTAATGCCTGGGATAAGCATACGGCTATCCTACAGACTAACTAATGCCTGGGATAAGCATAAGGCTATCCTACGTACTAACTAATGCCAGGGATAAGCATAAGGCTATCTTACATACTAACTAATGCCTGGGATAAGCATAAGGCTATCCTACGTACTAACTAATGCCGGGGATAAGCATAAGGCTATCCTACGTACTAACTAATGCCTGGGATAAGCAAAAGGCTATACTACGTACTAACTAATGCCTGGGATAAGCATAAGGCTATCCTACAGACTAATGCCTGGGATAAGCATACGGCTATCCTACAGACTAACTAATGCCTGGGATAAGCATAAGGCTATCCTACGTACTAAGTAATGCCAGGGATAAGCATAAGGCTATCCTACATACTAACTAATGCCAGGGATAAGCAAAAGGCTATCTTACTTACTAACTAATGCCTAGAATAAGCATAAGGCTATCCTTCGTACTAACTAATGCCTGGGATAAGCATAAGGCTATCCTTTGTACTAACTAATGCCTGGGATAAGCGTAAGGCTATCCTACGTACTAACTAATGCCTGGGATAAGCATAAGGCTATCCTACAGACCAAACAATGCCTGGGATAAGCATAAGGCTATCCTACGTACTAACTAATGACTGGGATAAGCATAAGGCTATCCTACGTACTAACTAATGCCTGGGATAAGCATAAGGCTATCCTACGTACTAACTAATGCCGGGGATAAGCATAAGGCTATCCTACGTACTAACTAATGCCGGGGATAAGCATAAGGCTATCTTACTTACTAACTAATGCCTAGGATAAGCATAAGGCTATCCTATATACTAACTAATGCCTGAGATAAATATAAGGCTACCCACATACTAATGCCTGGAATAAATATAAGGCTATCCTACGTACTAATTAATGTCTTGGATAAGCATAAGGCTCTCCTATGTACTAAGTAATGCCTGGGATAAGCGTAAAGCTATCCTACGTACTAACTAATGCCTGGGATAAGCAAAAGGCTATCCTATGTACTAACTAATGCCTGGGATAAGCATAAGGCTATCCTACAGACCAAACAATGCCTGGGATAAGCATAAGGCTATCCTACGTACTAACTAATGCCTGGGATAAATATAAGGCTATCCTTTGTACTAACTAATGCCTGTGATGAGCATAAGGCTATCCTACTTACTAACTAATGCCTGGGATAAGCGTAAGGCTATCCTACGTACTAACTAATTCCTGGGATAAGCAAAAGGCTATCCTACGTTTTAACTAATTCCTGGGATAAGCATAAGGCTATCCTACAGACCAAACAATGCCTGGGATAAGCATAAGGCTATCCTACGTATTAACTAATGCCTGGGTTAAGCATAAGGCTATCCTACATACTAACTAATGCCTGGGATAAGCATAAGGCTATCCTTCGTACTGAATAATGCCTGGGATAAGCATAAGGCTATCCTACTTACTAACTAATGCCTGGGATAAGCATAAGGCTATCCTACATACTAACTAATGCCGGGGATAAGCATAAGGCTATCCTACGTACTAACTAATGCCTGGGATAAGCAAAAGGCTATACTACATACTAACTAATGCCTGGGATAAGCATAAGGCTATCCTACAGACTAATGCCTGGGATAAGCATACGGCTATCCTACAGACTAACTAATGCCTGGGATAAGCGTAAGGCTATCCTACGTACTAACTAATGCCTGGGATAAGCAAAAGGCTATCCAACGTTTTAACTAATGCCTGGGATAAGCATAAGGCTATCCTACAGACCAAACAATGCCTGGGATAAGCATAAGGCTATCCTACGTACTAACTAATGACTGGGATAAGCATAAGGCTATCCTACATACTAACTAATGCCTGGGATAAGCATAAGGCTATCCTATGTACTAACTAATGCCTGGGATAAGCATAAGGCTATCCTACGTACTAACTAATGCCTAGGATAAGCATAAGGCTATCCTATATACTAACTAATGCCTGAGATAAATATAAGGCTACCCAACATACTAATGCCTGGAATAAATATAAGGCTATCCTACATACTAATTAGTGCCTTGGATAAGCATAAGGCTCTCCTATGTACTAAGTAATGCCTGGGATAAGCGTAAGGCTATCCTACGTACTAACTAATGCCTGGGATAAGCAAAAGGCTATCCTACGTTTTAACTAATGCCTGGGATAAGCATAAGGCTATCCTACAGACCAAACAATTCCTGGGATAAGCATAAGGCTATCCTATGTACTAACTAATGCCTGGGATAAGCATAAGGCTATCCTACATACTAACTAATGCCTGGGATAAGCATAAGGCTATCCTTTGTACTAACTAATGCCTGTGACAAGCATAAGGCTATCCTACTTACTAACTAATGCCTGGGATAAGCATAAGGCTATCCTACGTACTAACTAATGCCTGGGATAAGCAAAAGCTATCCTACGTTTTAACTAATTCCTGGGATAAGCATAAGGCTATCCTACAGACCAAACAATGCCTGGGTTAAGCATAAGGCTATCCTACATACTAACTAATGCCTGGGATAAGCATAAGGCTATCCTTCATACTAAATAATGCCTGGGATAAGCATAAGGCTATCCTACATACTAACTAATGCCTGGGATAAGCATAAGGCTATCCTACGTACTAACTAATGCCGGGGATAAGCATAAGGCTATCCTACGTACTAACTAATGCCTGGGATAAGCAAAAGGCTATACTACGTACTAACTAATGCCTGGGATAAGCATAAGGCTATCCTACAGACTAATGCCTGGGATAAGCATACGGCTATCCTACAGACTAACTAATGCCTGGGATAAGCATAAGGCTATCCTACATACAAACTAATGCCTGGGATAAGCATAAGGCTATCCTACATACATACTAATGCCTGGGATAAGCATAAGGCTATCCTACATACAAACTAATGCCTGGGATAAGCATAAGGCTATCCTAAGTACTAACTAATGCCTGGGATAGACATACAGCTATCCTTTGTACTAACTAATGCCTGGGATAAGCATAAGGCTATCCTATGTACTAACTAATGCCTGAGATAAACATAAGGCTATCCTACGTACTAACTAATGACTGGGATAAGGCTCTCCTACAAACTAGATAAGTTTACAAATTTAGGACATTTTGGACATTTTGGACAGATTTGTTGGGCTTCTGGTTTATATGTGCCGTCCATATCTATGCTTATTTCTCTTGTAAGGTGTATCCAGTCCACGGATCATCCATTACTTGTGGGATATTCTCCTTCCCAACAGGAAGTTGCAAGAGTATCACCCACAGCAGAGCTGCTATATAGCTCCTCCCCTAACTGCCATATCCAGTCATTCTCTTGCAACTCTCAACAAGCATGGAGGTAGTAAGAGGAAAGTGGTGAAATGTAGCTGTTATCTTGCTTCAATCAAAAGTTTGTTATTTTTAAATGGTACCAGAGTTGTACTATTTTGTCCCAGGCAGAAAAATAGAAGAATCTGCCTGTGATTTCTATGATCTTAGCAGGTTGTAACTAAGATCCATTGCTGTTCTCACACATGACTGAAGAGAGAGGTAACTTCAGCGGGGGAATGGCGTGCAGGTTATCCTGCTATGAGGTATGTGCAGTTAAGATTTTTTTCTAGAAGATGTGAATTTCTAGAAAATACTGCTGATACCAAATTTGTGTAAGGTAAGCCTGAATACAGTGATTTAATAGCGACTGGTATCATGCTTACTTTCTGAGGTAATACTCTTTTATATTTACAATATAAAACGTTTGCTGGCATGTTTAAACGTTTTTATATATACTTTGGTGATAAAACTTTATTGGGGCCTAGTTTTTTCCACATGGCTGGCTTAAATTTGCCCAGAAACAGTTTCCTGAGGCTTTCCACTATCTATTCTTTTGCACAAGCGTCTGGCGGATGTCCCAGACATTCAGGCATTTTGTCAGGCTTTAGTTAAAATCAAGCCTGTGTTTAAACCTGTTGCTCCACCTTGGAGCTTAAATTTGGTTCTTAAAGTTCTTCAGGGGGTTCCGTTTGAACCTCTTCATTCCATAGATATCAAACTTTTATCTTGGAAAGTTCTTTTTTTGGTAGCTATTTCCTCGGCTCGTAGAGTTTCCGAGTTATCTGCCTTACAATGTGATTCTCCTTATCTGATCTTCCATGCAGATAAGGTAGTTTAGGGTTTTTACCTAAGGTGGTATCTAATAAGAATACCAATCAAGAGATTGTTGTTCCGTCTTTGTGTCCTAATCCTTCTTCAAAGAAGGAACGTCTATTACACAATTTGGACGTGGTTCGTGCTTTAAAGTTTTACTTACAAGCTACTAAAGATTTTCGTCAAACATCTGCTTTGTTTGTTGTCTACTCTGGACAGAGGAGAGGTCAAAAGGCTTTGGCAACCTCTCTTTCTTTTTGGCTAAGAAGCATAATCCGCTTAGCCTATGAGACTGCTGGCCAGCAGCCTCCAAAAAGGATTACAGCTCATTCTACTAGAGCTGTGGCTTCCACATGGGCCTTTAAAAATGAGGCTTCTATTGAACAGATTTGCAAGGCGGCGACTTGGTCTTCGCTTCATACTTTTTCAAAATTCTGCAAATTTGATACTTTTGCTTCTTTGGAGGCTATTTTTGGGAGAAAGGTTTTACACCTTCTGTTTAAGTACCTGCCTTGTCCCTCCCTTCATCCGTGTACTTTAGCTTTGGTATTGGTATCCCACAAGTAATGGATGATCCGTGGACTGGATACACCTTACAAGAGAAAACATAATTTATGCTTACCTGATAAATTTATTTCTCTTGTGGTGTATCCAGTCCACGGCCCGCCCTGTCATTTTAAGGCAGGTATTTTTTAATTTTAAACTACAGTCACCACTGCACCCTATGGTTTCTCCTTTCTCTGCTTGTTTTCGGTCGAATGACTGGATATGGCAGTTAGGGGAGGAGCTATATAGCAGCTCTGCTGTGGGTTATCCTCTTGCAACTTCCTGTTGGGAAGGAGAATATCCCACAAGTAATGGATGATCCGTGGACTGGATACACCACAAGAGAAATAAATTTATCAGGTAAGCATAAATTATGTTTTGTTGCCTGTGGCCATTAAACCGAAATTAAACAATGCTTCTAAGTTGCCTTTGGCCATTTTGGAGTGTCACTCGCATGTGAAAAGTATGGAGAAATTGGATTGTGATCACTGACAAAATGTTGGCCCTATGTTAAAAAAGGTCTTTTTTCGTGAGCTGAAAATGCTCTTGTGGCTCCACGAAACAGCTGAAAACGCACTATTGTGATTAGTTCAAAACGAATTCCCTTTTCAGGGCAAAAATCCAGCTTAAAACAAATCGGGCAATAGATTGTGATCAATCTCATAGTGACAAGCCTTATTGTCTGCAGACTCACTAAGAATAGAGGTGGGTGGCTATTGAGAACAAAAAAGAGAGAACAAGTTTACATAACTTTATTCACTTTGATACACATGAATTAGGTGCCGTATATACTTGATATATTAACATAAACATTGATCCGGGTTTTGATAAAATTAGGTAGAAAAACATTGCTATTAAAGTTCTGAGATAACAAAGACATTGTGTTTAGACATGAAATAGCTTTTGTCTCCATTGTTAGCTTTTACATAACACTTTCATTTAAGATAGGAAAAACTTACCGTACTATGAATGGTTTTTCATTTTGTTTTGTAAGTCATTACATCTTCTTTGAAAATGTTTGTTGTTATTTTTGTAAGGAAAGAAGCCAGATAGCCAGCAGTCTGCACAATACAGTAGGTAGGTTAGGCAGTGGTACACCAAAGTATGGCTATAGAAATCCCATGACCCAGTGATTCACTGCTGCTATTTATTTACTTCTTATTTAAAACTTCCTTTGCTGGATCCCAAAAAAACGTTCTCTACTATGACATATGTAAAGGGCTCGATTTATCAATCCATGTCGACAGGGGGGCGTACATATTTGCCCCTGTCCACCTGAGCTCTCCTCTGGTGGTCAGCAATCCACTGCCCGAATATAACATTGCACCCAAGAGCTCCTTTGCAATCACGTGCAACTCCGCTCCCTGTGTGCGCACAACCATTCACGGGTGGGCAGGAGCTGTCAATCTCCCCGGTCGGATGAGACCTAAGTGGTAAAGAACAGGGTAGAGAAGCAACGGTCTGATGACCACTGCTTGATAAATCCTGACTGCAGGTTCTCTTGTGCGAACCTGCAGTCAAAGAGAGGAGAACGGCTTGATAATTAAAGCCCTTAAAAGGGACATTATACACTATATTTTTATTTGCATAAATGTTTTGTAGATGATCCATTTATATAGCCCATACAGGTTTTTCGTTTTTTAAAATAAATGTTTAGTTTTGCTTATTTTTAAGTAACATTGCTCTGATTTTCAGACTTCTAACCAAGCCCCAAAGTTTTAAAGTATACTGATGTATACCTACTCCAGCTTGCTCCTGTTTGTGTAAAGGGTCTTTCTTTCATGTAATTGGCAAGAGTCCATGAGCTAGTGACGTATGGGATATACAATCCTACCAGGAGGGGCAAAGTTTCCCAAACCTCAAAATGCCTATAAATACACCCCTCACCACACCCACAATTCAGTTTTACAAACTTTGCCTCCTATGGAGGTGGGGAAGTAAGTTTGTGCTTGATTTTTATGATTTCTTCTATGATAAGCGCTTCTAAGCATTCTGAATCCCAATTCCTCTCAGAGTACAGTGTTTGTCAGAGGGATGTGAAGAGAGTATCGCCTATTAATTTTATGGTTTTCCTCGTGGGAAATCTTTTCAAAGGTTCTCTATTATTGGTCGTAGGGATTCATCTCCTACCTCCCTTTTCAGATTGACGATATACTCTTATATACCATTACCTCTGCTGATACTTTTTCAGTACTGGTTTGGCTATCTGCTATATGTGGATGAGTGTCTTTCGGTAAGTATGTTTTTCTTATTTAAGACACTCTCAGCTATGGTTTGGCGCTTTATGTATTAATATAAAGTTTTAAATATATGTATATTTGCCATGAGTCAGGTCTGTGTATATTTCCTTTTGCAGACTGTTAGTTTCAGTTTGGGAAGCATGTTTAGGAAGTTATTTGTCTTACCTGGGGTATAGTCTTTTTTTTCGAATTGACTGTTTTTTCTTTCGCAGGCAAAATTAGGCTTGCAAGGGCGCAAAATGCTGTTATTTATTGCGTCATTCTTGGTGCGAGAATTTTTTTGGCGAAAAAGGTACGTCTTGAATGACGCAAGTTCGTAATTTCCTGCGTCTTAGTTGATGCCAGGTTTCCTTACACGAGGTTGCGTCTGTTATGACGCGAGTTGCGTCATTTCCGGATGTTGTTAGCGCCCAAAAAAAATTAAACTTCCTTTTGCGTGCGTCTTACTTGGCGCCAAAAAAATTAAGCTCAGAGGGCTATGCTGTTTGCATTTTTTCCCATTCCTGAAACTGCTATATAAGGAAATTGTAAATTTTTCTTTAATGTTGTTTTTTCTTTTACGTTTTGCAAGATGTCTCAATCTGATCCTGTCTCAGAAGCAACTGTTCGAACCCTGCTGCATGATCACAGTTCTATCAAAGCTAAGTGTATGTGTTGTAAATTAGCTGAGATTATATCTCCAACTGTAGTATGTAACAGTTGCCATGATAAGCTTTTGCAAGCAGAAAATGTTTCCACCAGTACTAGTACAGTTTCTGTTGTTCCTTCAACATCTAATGTACATGATATCCCTGTTGATATGAAAAATGATATTGCTGATGCAATACAGAAGGCTTTGTCTGCTATTCTGCCTTCTAATAAACGTAAAATGTTTTTTAAAACCTCATAAATTTGATGAAATTTCTTATGACCGACAACATACTGAAATATCCTCCTCTGATGAAGATCTCTCTGATTCAGAAGATCCTACCTCAGACATTGGCATTGACAAATCTACTTATTTTTTCAAGATTGTGTATATTCGTTCCTTATTAAAAGAAGTGTTGGTTACTTTGGATATTGAGGAGTCTAGTCCTCTTGATATCAAAGCTAGTAAATGTTTAAATTCTGTTTATAAACCTCCTGGGGTTACTCCTTAAGGTTTTTTCCAGATCCTGATGCCATTTCTGATGTGATTGCTAAGGAATGGATTAAAAAGTTGTACCCTTTGCCAGCGGCTAGATTAGAGTTTTGGGAAAAGTCCCAAAGTTGATGGGGCTATTTCTACTCTTGCCAAACGTACTACTATTCCTTTGGAAGACAGTACTTCTTTTAAGATCCTTTAGATAGGAAACTTGAATCTTATCTTAGGAAAGCTTATTTATCTATCTTCTCAGGCCTGCCATTGCTATGGCTGATGTTGCGGCTGCATCAACCTTTTGGTTGGATAGCTTAGTGCAACAGGAAACAGATCCTGATTTGACTAGCATTGTTTGTTTGCTTTAATATGCTAATCATTTTCTCTCTGATGCTATTTTTGATATCAAAATTGATGTTAAATCTATGTCTTTAGCTATTTTAGCTAGAAGAGCTTTATGGCTCAAATATTGGAATGCTGACATGGTATCTAAGTCTAGATTACTATCTCTTTCTTTCCAAGGTAACAATTTATTTGGTTCTCAGTTGGATTCAATTATTTCAACTATCACTGGAGGGAAGGGAGTTTTTTGCCTCAGGGTAAAAGATCTAAGGGTAAATCTAAAGCTTCTAATCGTTTTCGTTCTTTTTGACAGAACAACGAACAGAAAACCAATCCTTCCCCTAAAGACTCTGGTTCCAATTGTTCAAGTTGGAGTAAATCCAAGCCTTTTAAGAAACCAAAGCCAGCACCCATGTCTGCATGAAGGTGCGGCCCTTGATCCAGTTTAGCTGGTGGGGGGCAGATTGAAATTATTCCAAGACATTTGGGCAGATTCTGTTCAAAATCAGTGGATTTAGAGTATTGTCTCTCAAGTGTATCGAATAGGATTCAGAGTGAGACCTCCTGTGAGAAGATACTTTCTCTCACGTTCCAGCAAATCCGGTGAAGGCTCAGGCTTTTCTGAAGTGTGTTTCAGATCTAGAGCTTTCAGGGTTAATAATACCAGTTTCGTTTCAGGAACAGGGTCTGGGGTTTTAATCGAATCTATTCATTGTCCCAAAGAAAGAAAATTCATTCAGGCCAGTTTGGGATCTGAAGTTTTTGAATCGTTTTGTAAGAGTCCCAACTTTCAAGATGGTGACTATAAGGACTATTTTGCCTTTTGTTCAGCAAGGTCATTATATGTCCAAGATAGACTTACAGGATGCATATCTTCACATTCCGATTCATCCAGACCTCTATCGGTTTCTGAGATTCTCTTTTCTAGACAAACATTACCAATTTGTCGCTCTTCCATTTGGCCTAGCGACAGCTCCAAGGATCTTTTCGAAGGTTCTCGGTGCCCTTCTATCTGTAATCAGAGGACAGGGTAATTACGGTGTTTCCTTATTTGGACGATATCTTGGTTCTAGCTCAGTCTTTACATTTAGCCGAATCTCACATGAATCAACTAGTGTTGTTTCTTCAAAGACATGGTTGGAGGATCAATTTACCAAAGAATTTCTTGATTCCTCAGACAAGTGTCAATTTTTTAGGTTTCAAGATAGATTCAGTGTCCATGACTCTGTCCTTAACAACTTTGTATGCTGAATCAATGGTGCAGGTATTATACTCGGATATAACAATTGATATACTTAAATCCCAACATTCAACTCTTTCTCTGATTTGGTGGTTAGACCATCATCGTTTAATTCAGGGGGCCTCTTTTGCTCGTCCTACCTGGACTGTGATCACAACAGATGCAAGTCTTTCAGGTTGGGGAGCTGTCTGGGGATCTCTGACAGCACAAGAGGTTTGGAAACCTCAAGAGGCTAGGTTACCAATCAATATTTTAGAACTCCGTGCTATTTTCAGGGCTCTTCAGGTTTGGCCTCTGTTAAAGAGAGAACCATTCATTT
Source organism: Bombina bombina (assembly GCF_027579735.1). Taxonomy (NCBI): domain Eukaryota; kingdom Metazoa; phylum Chordata; class Amphibia; order Anura; family Bombinatoridae; genus Bombina; species Bombina bombina. Next base: position 1,123,862,867 of record NC_069504.1, read on the forward strand.
GTTTTCAGACTGTGGCATATATCAACCATCAGGGTGGGACTCGCAGTCCCCTAGCTATGAAAGAAGTATCTCGGATACTTTCTTGGGCAGAATCCAGCTCTTGTCTAATTTCTGCAGTGCATATCTCAGGTGTAGACAATTGGGAAGCGGATTTTCTCAGCTATCAGACCTTACATCCAGGGGAGTGGTCTCTCCATCCAGATATATTTTGTCAGATTGTACAAATGTGGGGTCTTCCAGAAATAGATCTGATGGCTTCTCATCTAAACAAGAAACTTCACAGGTACCTGTCCAGGTCCAGGGATTCTCAGGCGGAGATGGTGGATGCTTTAGCTGTTCCTTGGTTTTACCAACCTGCTTATATCTTTCCGCCTCTAGTTCTTCTTCCAAAAGTGATCTCCAAGATCATTATGGAACAATCGTATGTGTTTCTGATAGCACCAGCGTGGTCTCACAGGTTTTGGTTTGCGGATCTTGTTCGGATGTCCAGTTGCCAGCCTTGGCCACTTCCTCTAAGACCAGACCTTCGGTCTCAAGGGACATTTTTTCATCAGGATCTCAAATCATTAAATTTGAAGGTATGGAAATTGAACGCTTTGTGCTTTAGTCATAGAGGTTTCTCTTACGCAGTGATTAATATTATGCTACAGGCTCGTAAGTCTGTTTTAAGAAAGATTTATTATCGAGTTTGGAAGACCTATATTTCATGTTGTTCTTCTCATAAATTCTCTTGGCATTCTTTTAGAATTCCTAGAATTTTACAGTTTGGATAAAGGTTTATCTGCAAGTACTTTGAAGGGACAAATCTTTGCTCTTTCTGTTTTATTTCATAGAAAGATTGTTAAGCTTCCTGATATTCACTGTTTTGTTCAGGCTTTGGTTCATATCAAGCCTGTTATTAAATCAATCTCTCCTCCTTGGAGTCTTAATTTGGTTTTGAAGACTTTGCAGGCTCCTCCTATTGAGCCTATGCATGCTTTGGATATTAAACTACTTTTTTGGAAAGTGCTGTTTCTTTTGGCTATCTCTTCAGCTAGAAGAGTTTCCGAATTGTCTGCTCTCTCTTGTGAGTCTCCTTTTCTGATTTTCCATCAGGATAAGGTTGTTTTGCGGACTTCGTTTACATTTCTTCCTAAGGTTGTGAATTCTAACAACATTAGTAGGGAAATTGTTGTTCCTTCCTTGTGTCCTAATCCCAAGAATGCTCTTGAAAGATCTTTGCATTCTTTGGATGTTGTAAGAGCTTTGATATATTATGTTAAATCTACTAAAGATTTCAGGACGACTTCTAGTCTATTTGTTGTCTTCTCTGGTTCTAGGAAAGGACAGAAAGCTTCTGCCATTTCTTTGGCATCTTGGTTGAAGCTTTTGATTCATAAAGCTTATTTGGAGGCTGGACAGTCCCCACCTCAGAGGATCACAGCTTATTCTATTAGATCAGTCCCACTTTTTGGGCTTTTAAGAATGAAGCTTCAGTTGATCAGATTTGCAAAGCAGCAACTTGGTCTTCTTTGCATACATTTAATAAATTTTACCATTTTGATCTATTTGCTTCTTCTGAAGCAGTTTTTGGTAGAAAAGTTTTTCAGGCAGCTGTTTCAGTTTGATTCTTCTGCTAATGTTTTAAGTTTTTTTTCTTTCAATTTATAAGAAAAACGTATTTTTCTCTTGTTAAGTGTATCCAGTCCACGGATCATCCATTACTTGTGCGATATTCTCCTTCCCAACAGGAAGTTGCAAGAGGATCACCTACAGCAGAGCTGCTATATCGCTCCTCCCCTCACTGCCATACCCAGTCATTCTCTTGCAACTCTCAACTAAGATGGAGGTCGTAAGAGGACTGTGGTGTTTTATACTTAGTTTATTTCTTCAATCAAAAGTTTGTTATTTTTAAATGGTTCCGGAGTGTACTGTTTATCTCAGGCAGTATTTAGAAGAAGAATCTGCCTGCGTTTTCTATGATCTTAGCAGAAGTAACTAAGATCCTTTGCTGTTCTCACATATTATGAGGAGTGAGGTAACTTCAGAGGGGGAATAGCGTGCAGGTTTTCCTGTAATAAGGTATGTGCAGTTAAAATATTTTTCTAGGGATGGAATTTGCTAGAAAATGCTGCTGATACCGAAGTAATGTAAGTAAAGCCTTAAATGCAGTGATAGCGACTGGTATCAGGCTTATTAATAGAGATACATACTCTTATAAAAGTGTATTTTAAAACGTTTGCTGGCATGTTTAATCGTTTTTTACATATCTTTGGTGATAAAACTTATTGGGGCCTAGTTTTTTTTCCACATGGCTGGCTTGAATTTTGCCTAGAAGCAGTTCCCTGAGGCTTCCCACTGTTGTAATATGAGTGGGAGGGGCCTATTTTGGCGTTTTTTTGCACAGCAAAAATTACAGACACAGACATCCAGCTTCTTCCTGCATGATCCAGGACTTCTCTGAAGGGCTCAAAAGGCTTCAAAAGTCGTATTGAGGGAGGTAAAAAGCCACAGTAGAGCTGTGGCAGTTGTTGTGACTGTTTAAAAAACGTTTTGTCATTTGTTATTCCGTTTTTGGTATTAAGGGGTTAATCATCCATTTGCAAGTGGGTGCAATGCTCTGCTAACTTATTACATACACTGTAAAAATTTAGTTAGTGTAACTGCATTTTTTCACTGTTATTTCAAAATTTGGGAAAATTTGTGTTTCTTAAAGGCGCAGTAACGTTTTTTATATTGCTTGTAAACTTGTTTTAAAGTGTTTTCCAAGCTTGCTAGTCTCATTGCTAGTCTGTTTAAACATGTCTGACACAGAGGAACCTTCTTGTTCATTATGTTTGAAAGCCATGGTGGAGCCCCATAGGAGAATGCATACTAAATGTATTGATTTCACCTTAAACAGTAAAGATCAGTCTTTATCTATAAAAGAATTATCACCAGGGGGTTCTGTCGAGGGGGAAGTTATGCCGACTAACCCTCCCCACGTGTCAGACCCTTCGCCTCCCGCTCAGGGGACGCACGCTAATATTGCGCCAATTACATCAGGGACGCCCATAGCGATTACTTTGCAGGACATGGCTGCAATCATGAATAATACCCTGTCAGAGGTATTATCTAGATTGCCTGAATTAAGAGGCAAGCGCGATAGCTCTGGGGTTAGGAGAGATACAGAGCGCGCAAATGCTGTTAGAGCCATGTCTGATACTGCGTCACAGTATGCAGAACATGAGAACGGAGAGCTTCAGTCTGTGGGTGACATCTCTGACTCGGGGAAACCTGATTCAGAGATTTCTAATTTTAAATTTAAGCTCGAGAACCTCCGTGTATTGCTTGGGGAGGTATTAGCTGCTCTGAATGACTGTAACACAGTTGCAATTCCAGAGAAATTGTGTAGACTTTATAGATACTATGCGGTGCCGGTGTGTACTGACGTTTTTCCTATACCTAAAAGGCTTACAGAAATTATTAGCAAGGAGTGGGATAGACCCGGTGTGCCCTTTTCCCCACCTCCTATATTTAGAAAAATGTTTCCAATAGACGCCACTACACGGGACTTATGGCAGACGGTCCCTAAGGTGGAGGGAGCAGTTTCTACTTTAGCAAAGCGTACCACTATCCCGGTTGAGGACAGTTGTGCTTTTTCAGATCCAATGGATAAAAAATTAAAGGGTTACCTTAAGAAAATGTTTATTCAACAAGGTTTTATTTTACAGCCCCTTGCATGCATTGCGCCTGTCACTGCTGCGGCTGCATTCTGGTTTGAGGCCCTGGAAGAGGCCATCAAGACAGCTCCATTGAATGAAATTATTGACAAGCTTAGAACGCTTAAGCTAGCTAACTCATTTGTTTCTGATGCCATTGTTCATTTGACTAAACTAACGGCTAAGAATTCCGGATTCGCCATCCAGGCGCGTAGGGCGCTATGGCTTAAATCCTGGTCAGCTGACGTGACTTCAAAGTCTAAATTACTCAACATTCCTTTCAAGGGACAGACCTTATTCGGGCCTGGCTTGAAGGAAATTATTGCTGACATTACTGGAGGCAAGGGTCATACCCTTCCTCAGGACAGGGCCAAATCAAAGGCCAAACAGTCTAATTTTTGTGCCTTTCGAAATTTCAAGGCAGGAGCAGCATCAACTTCCTCCGCTTCAAAACAAGAGGGAACTGTTGCTCATTCCAGACAGGCCTGGAAACCTAACCAGTCCTGGAACAAGGGCAAGCAGGCCAGAAAGCCTGCTGCTGCCCCCAAGACAGCATGAAGGAACGGCCCCCTATCCGGAAACGGATCTAGTGGGGGGCAGACTTTCTCTCTTCGCCCAGGCGTGGGCAAGAGATGTTCAGGATCCCTGGGCGTTGGAGATCATATCTCAGGGATATCTTCTGGACTTCAAAGCTTCTCCTCCACAAGGGAGATTTCATCTTTCAAGGTTATCAGCAAACCAGATAAAGAAAGAGGCATTCCTAAGCTGTGTGCAAGACCTCCTAGTAATGGGAGTGATCCATCCAGTTCCGCGGACGGAACAAGGACAGGGATTTTATTCAAATCTGTTTGTGGTTCCCAAGAAAGAGGGAACCTTCAGACCAATCTTGGATCTAAAGATCTTAAACAAATTCCTCAGAGTTCCATCATTCAAAATGGAAACTATTCGGACCATCCTACCCATGATCCAAGAGGGTCAGTACATGACCACAGTGGACTTAAAGGATGCCTACCTTCACATACCGATTCACAAAGATCATCATCGGTTCCTAAGGTTTGCCTTTCTAGACAGGCATTACCAATTTGTAGCTCTTCCCTTTGGGTTGGCCACTGCCCTGAGAATTTTTTCAAAGGTTCTGGGCTCACTTCTGGCGGTTCTAAGACCGCGAGGCATAGCGGTGGCTCCGTATCTAGACAACATCCTGATACAGGCGTCAAGCTTTCAAATTGCCAAGTCTCATACAGAGATAGTTCTGGCATTTCTGAGGTCGCATGGGTGGAAAGTGAACGTGGAAAAGAGTTCTCTATCACCACTCACAAGACTCTCCTTCCTAGGGACTCTTATAGATTCTGTAGAGATGAAAATTTACCTGACGGAGTCCAGGTTATCAAAACTTCTAAATGCTTGCCTTGTCCTTCATTCCATTCCACGCCCGTCAGTGGCTCAGTGCATGGAAGTAATCGGCTTAATGGTAGCGGCAATGGACATAGTGCCATTTGCGCGCCTGCATCTCAGACCGCTGCAATTATGCATGCTAAGTCAGTGGAATGGGGATTACTCAGATTTGTCCCCTCTACTAAATCTGGATCAAGAGACCAGAGATTCTCTTCTCTGGTGGCTTTCTCGGGTCCATCTGTCCAAGGGTATGACCTTTCGCAGGCCAGATTGGACGATTGTAACAACAGATGCCAGCCTTCTAGGTTGGCGCACAGTCTGGAACTCCCTGAAGGCTCAGGGATCGTGGACTCAGGAGGAGAAACTCCTCCCAATAAATATTCTGGAGTTAAGAGCAATATTCAATGCTCTTCTAGCTTGGCCTCAGTTAGCAACACTGAGGTTCATCAGATTTCAGTCGGACAACATCACAACTGTGGCTTACATCAACCATCAAGGGGGAACCAGGAGTTCCCTAGCGATGTTAGAAGTCTCAAAGATAATTCGCTGGGCAGAGTCTCACTCTTGCCAGCGATCCACATCCCAGGCGTAGAGAACTGGGAGGCGGATTTTCTAAGTCGTCAGACTTTTCATCCGGGGGAGTGGGAACTCCATCCGGAGGTGTTTGCTCAACTGGTCCATCGTTGGGGCAAACCAGAACTGGATCTCATGGCGTCTCGCCAGAACGCCAAGCTTCCTTGTTACGGATCCAGGTCCAGGGACCCGGGAGCAACGCTGATAGATGCTCTAGCAGCTCCTTGGTTCTTCAACCTGGCCTATGTGTTTCCACGCAGGACCTGGTATGCAGACCTAGTGGACATGTCATCTCTTCCACCATGGACTCTGCCTCTGAGGCAGGACCTTCTAATACAAGGTCCTTTCAATCATCCAAATCTAATTTCTCTGAGACTGACTGCATGGAGATTGAACACTTGATTCTATCAAGGCGTGGCTTCTCCGAGTCAGTCATTGATACCTTAATACAGGCTCGGAAGCCTGTCACCAGGAAAATCTACCATAAGATATGGCGTAAATATCTTTATTGGTGTGAATCCAAGAGTTACTCATGGAGTAAGGTTAGGATTCCTAGGATATTGTCCTTTCTCCAAGAGGGTTTGGACAAAGGCTTATCAGCTAGTTCTTTAAAAGGACAGATCTCTGCTCTGTCTATTCTTTTGCACAAGCGTCTGGCAGAAGTTCCAGACGTCCAGGCATTTTGTCAGGCTTTGGTTAGGATTAAGCCTTTGTTTAAAACTGTTGCTCCCCCGTGGAGCTTAAACTTGGTTCTTAAAGCTCTTCAGGGAGTTCCGTTTGAACCCCTTCATTCCATTGATATTAAACTTTTATCTTGGAAAGTTCTGTTTTTGATGGCTATTTCCTCGGCTCGAAGAGTCTCTGAGTTATCTGCCTTACAATGTGATTCTCCTTATCTGATTTTTCATTCAGACTAGGTAGTTCTGCGTACCAAACCTGGGTTTTTACCTAAGGTGGTTTCTAACAGGAATATCAATCAAAAGATTGTTGTTCCATCATTGTGTCCTAATCCTTCTTCAAAGAAGGAACGTCTTTTGCATAATCTGGACATAGTCCGTGCCTTGAAGTTTTACTTACAGGCTACTAAAGATTTTCGTCAAACATCTGCCCTGTTTGTCGTTTACTCTGGACAGAGGAGAGGTCAAAAAGCTTCGACAACATCTCTCTCCTTTTGGCTTCGGAGCATAATACGCTTAGCCTATGAGACTGCTGGACAGCAGCCCCCTGAAAGGATTACAGCTCATTCTACTAGAGCTGTGGCTTCCACCTGTGCCTTTAAAAATGAGGCCTCTGTTGAACTGATTTGCAAGGCTGCGACTTGGTCTTCGCTTCACACCTTTTCAAAATTTTACAAATTTGACACTTTTGCTTCTTCGGAGGCTGTTTTTGGGAGAAAGGTTCTACAGGCAGTGGTTCCTTTCGTTTAAGTTCCTGCCTTGTCACTCCCATCATCCGTGAACTTTAGCTTTGGTATTGGTATCCCACAAGTAATGGATGATCCGTGGACTGGATACACTTAACAAGAGAAAACATAATTTATGCTTACCTGATAAATTTATTTCTCTTGTAGTGTATCCAGTCCACGGCCCTCCCTGTCCTTTTAAGGCAGGTCTAAATTTTAATTAAACTACAGTCACCACTGCACCCTATGGTTTCTCCTTTCTCGTCTTGTTTCGGTCGAATGACTGGATATGGCAGTGAGGGGATGAGCTATATAGCAGCTCTGCTGTGGGTGATCCTCTTGCAACTTCCTCTTGGGAAGTAGAATATCCCACAAGTAATGGATGATCCGTGGACTGGATACACTACAAGAGAAATAAATTTATCAGGTAAGCATAAATTATGTTTTTGTGGATTTAATTTTTCAGCGGAAAATGGCTGTTTTTATTTTATCCCTCCCTTTCTAGTGACTCTTTTGTGGTCTCCCACATCTTGGGTATTGCTATCCCATACGTCACTAGCTCATGGACTCTAGCCAATTACATGAAAGAAAACATAATTTATGTAAGAACTTACCTGATAAAGTAATCTCTTTCATATTGTCAAGAGTCCATGAGACCCACCCTTTTTTTTTCTGGTTATGATTTTTTGTATAAAAGCACAATTATATTTACGGTTCTACAGTATGCTTTTTTACTCCTTATTTTATTACCCCACTACTTGGCTATTTGTTAAACTTAATTGTGGGTGTGGTGAGGGGTGTATTTATAGGCATTTTGAGGCTTGGGAAACTTTGCCCCTTTTGGTAGGATTGTATATTCCATACGTCACTAGCTCATGGACTCTTGTCAATATGAAAGAAATTAATTTATCAGGTAAGTTCTAAAATAAATTATGTTTTTCATATGCAAAGGAGGTGGGAGGGGGGAGTGTCTGTTTTTTTGCTATACACACACTTTTAGTGGGTTTTACAGCTAACCTTTTGAACAGAGCTAAACTTGAAGCTTCTAAGTACGTTTTTAAACGGTTTTATACTGGATGTTTATATCAGTATCTGTGCATATTATTCTTTATAGTAGTGTCTATTATATGCAGTTATATGAAAATTGGTGTAAACTGTCCTTTTAAGAGTAAGTGTTTCGAGAACAAACCTCTTTGCAAACTAGATTTTGAGTATAAGGTATACACTGTACAATGTGAAGCCACAACAGCTATTAAAGGGACATTAAACACTTCAAGATATTTATATAAACTGCTTAAAGGGACATTAAACACTAAATACATGCTAGATAGAATGATACATTCAAAGAAAAGATTAGTCCATGACTTACATGTAGATGTATTTTTTAAAGTTTCCTTTGTTGTTTAAATATTGACAAAATAAGTGTAAAGTTTTAGTGTCTATAAAACACTGGGAGCTGCCATGTTGTAACTTAGGTTACCTTTTCTGCTGTGGCCAATTAGGGACAGTTATACATAGGTCACTAGAGTGTGTAGCCAATGGTTGTGCTGGATTTAACAGTGTTCTGCACTTTCTAACAGGAACTGAAAAGCTCACAATTTCAGAATGGAATTACAGGCAAAGAGGACAAAATAAATAATGGAAGTATATTGCAGAGTTGTTTTATTATATACAATTTATCATTTTATATTACCATCTCAAAGTGTTTAATGTCCCTTTAATTAAATGTAGTAAAACAACTTTGCAATATACTTTCATTAGTTTTTTTTTTTTCTTTCCTTTCCTCTAATTTAATTCTTAATATTGTGGACTTTCCAATTCATGTTAAAAATGGAAGTGCAGACACCATTATATTCCACTCAGTCATTGGTTACACACTCTAGTAAGCCATTTATAACCATTCCTAATTGGCCTCAGCAGAAAGGTAACCTAAGGTACAATATGGCGGCGCTTTATGAACATTAGAATGTTTCCCTTACTTTTTCAATATTTAAAAAAGTATATAGAGCCAGATTAAGATATTTTTTCGCGATTGTTTGTGTGCAGGTTACATTGTGCTGGTATTATAAGTGTAAAGTAAAAGCGATCACTTGAGTACAATTTAAGTTTACCCTCTTCGGGTTTTAGCGTGTCCTCAGAGCTGTGGTTAACTATTTTGCAAAACAAAAAATTTGCACAAAACACATTACATTACAAAGTACAGTTACACTCATAACATCTAAAAATTGTTAAAAAAAATATTGCACAAAAAAGTTATATGGGCTCAAAGATATGATGTCTCAGGTGTTAGAATATAAAGGCAGGCAAAGGGCTTTAACATTGAGAGACATATATATATATATATATATATATATATATATATACACACATACAGAGAGAAGTGCACTCACAGGAACGCGAACAACTGGCTCTATACCATTTTTAGCCTGTTCTATGGCGATTTACCACCTGAGTGCAGCTTTTTAGCACAGTAATGCTTTTCACGGAGTAGAATTTTCCTGTAGTATATCAGTCTGATCCCGCCTATTACGGTCAGACAGTTCCTCTCCAAACAAGGAACACAGCAACCCCAGACGATCGTTTCGGCCTTCATTGGGCCTCGTCAGTGAGGTGTAGCCATATTCCTTTAAGCACACAGAGCAAGGAGTCCACGTCTGGTTTCCCCTTTTTCCCATAGGGAGACTAAATACATTCACAGAGAAGTGCACTCACAGGAACGAACAACTGGCTCAATACCATCGTTAGCCTGTTCTATGGCGATTTACCACCTGGGTGCATCTTTTTAGCCCAGTAATGCTTTTCACGGAGTAGAACTTTCCTATAAATGAACAGAGAGATCAGCACTCACCAGCATAAACAACCACTCTGTGCACGGCCCTTGAATATCCAGAAATAGAAATAACTGAAGACCAGGATCCGGTGTGTATTCTTAAATATCATCAACAACTGAGCCAGCACGAAGAGATTCATATAATCACCTTTAAAGTATCAAAAACATAACGTTTCGGCCTCACACGAAGGCCTTGGTCACATGTAAATGTCACACCTTAACATATATATATCTTCTATATATATATATATATATATATATATATATATATATATATATATATATATATATATATATATATATATATATATATATATATATATATATATATCTCCGTTGCAGGGTTCTCCATGGATCCTGACAAGTTATCTTCAGTTCTGCAGTGGCCTCGCACAGTTGGTCTTCGATCTATTCAACGTTTTTTGGGGTTCACCAATTACTATAGAAATTTTATTAAAAACTTTTCTTCCTTGGTCAAACCTATCACAGACATGACCCTTAAAGACAATGATCCACTCCATTGGTCACCTACTGCCATTAAGGCCTTTGATAGTCTTAAGACTGCCTTTGCTGCCGCTCCAGTTCTGGCTCATTCTAACCCTGTCCTGCCTTTCGTTCTTGAGGTCAATGCGTCTGAGACTGGAGTAGGTGCCCTCTTGTCTCAACATCCTACGTCTGACGGTTCCTTGCATCCGTGTGGTTTCTTCTCTAAGAAATTGTCTTCAGCGGAGTGCAATTATGAAATTGGTGACAGGGAATTACTGGCCATAATTTTGGCACTCAAGGAATGGAGGCATCTTCTCGAGGGTACTAGCGTGCCAGTGCTCATTCTTACTGACCACAAGAATTTAACTTATCTATCTGAAGCAAAACGTTTGTCGCCCCGACAGGCCAGATGGGCGCTATTTTTGTCTCTGTTTAATTATGTGGTCTCCTACCTGCCTGGTAGTAAGAATGTTAGGGCTGATGCCCTCTCTCGACAATTTTCCCCTCTGTCCAAGGAGGAGTCTGTACCTACTCCAGTTATACCTCCTGACCATATTTTGGCTACCATACGTACTAATTTGACTTCTCCCTTGGGGGAGAAGATCCTGGCTGCACAAACCAATGCAGCTCCTGAGAAACCTAGTGGTAAGTGTTTTGTTCCTGAGAATCTTCTAACTAAACTTTTGCACACTTACCACTATCCTAAAGCTGCAGGTCACACAGGCAAGAACCAAATGATTTGGTCTGTCACTCGACAATTCTGGTGGTCCGTTCTTCGTTCTGATGCTGCTGCGTATGTTGTCTCCTGCTCAGTTTGTGCACAGAATAAGACTCCTCAACGTCTTCCTGTGGGTCTTCTTCAACCTATTGCTAATGGTGAGCGTTCTTGGACACATCTTTCCATGGACTTCATTGTCGAGCTCCCTGTTTCCAATGGCAATACTGTTATCCTTACGGTGGTTGACCGTTTTTCTAAAATGTCACATTGCATTCCCTTGAAGAAGTTGCCTACCGCTCAGGAGCTTGCTTAAATTTTTGCCCGGGAGGTCTTCCGTTTACATGGGTTACCCAAGGAGACAGTGTCGGACCGGGGTAGCCAGTTTGTCTCCAGATTTTGGCGTTCCTTTTGTGCTCAAATGGGGATCCAGCTTTCCTTCTCCTCGGCATATCACCCTCAATCCAATGGGGCTGCGGAACGGTCTAATCAAGCTCTGGAACAGTTCCTCCGTTGCAATGTCTTAGATCACCACAATAATTGGTCTGAACTGTTACCTTGGTCAGAGTTTACTCGTAATAGTGCTATTAATGCTTCCTCCAAGTTTCCCCCGTTCACGGCGAATTATGGGTTTCAACCATCCTTGTTGCCCGATTCATTCATGTGTCAGGGTATTCCGGCTTTGGAGGAGCATCTCCGGCATCTCCGTTCCACGTGGGTGCAGATTCAGGATTGCCTTCATCAGTCTATGCAGCCGCAAATGTTCCAGGCTGATCGTAGGCTCTGCCAGTGCCTTCCTACCAGGTTGGTGAGAGAATTTGGCTGTCCTCCCGCAACTTAAATCTTTGCGTGCCTTCCAATAAACTGGCTCCCCGTTATGTTGGTCCTTTTCGAATACTCAGACGGGTCAATCCTGTGGCCTACGCTCTTGACCTTCCTCCTGCAATGCGCACCTCCAATATTTTTTTGCCTTGTCCCCGTCCTATCTTTGTGGACAACCATGAGGAGTATGAGGTCAGCAGCATTATTGACTCTCGTATGTCCAGGGGCCGCATCCAGTATTTGGTTCACTGGAGGGGCTACGGTCCGGAGGAGCGTTCATGGGTTCCCTCCTCTGATGTTCATGCTCCCGCCCTCCTCCGTGCCTTCCATGCCCGTTAATTACCTCTCTTGCTGTCTGGTGCATACTCTGTGATGCTGCTCATTTACTGCACTTCCTTTTATGGTCAGACTGGTGTACATCATCCGTGTGAGACAGGATGCAGTTACAGAATTGTGATGTCATCACTTTTTATTTAAAGGGCCTCTGTTCAGTATGCTTTGCCCTTGCGTTGTCTCAGACCTGTTTGTGAGAGCTCCTGTGTGTTACCTGGCTGTCTGATGTCCTTCCTGGTTCCTGATCCCTGGCTTGTTCCTGACTCTGCTGTTCTCCTTGCTCCTGATTCCGGCTCGTCTGACTACTCGCTTTGGCTCCTGACTCGGCTCATCTGACTACCAACTCTGGTTTTGATTCCTGGCTTGTTATTTGAATTGTGGATATTTTATTATTTTTTGCTATTAATAAAGGTGTGATTATTTTTGCACTTCTCGTCTCCTGGCACCCTGACAACTGTGAAGTATCTTAATGTGATTGAGACAATATGCATTAACACGCGTTTTAACATCCCACTATACTGGATTATATGTTATAAATGTAATCCTTAAGCCCACTTCATAAGGAAAACAATCCAAAGGCTATATAGAATCAAATGTTTTAGCCCCTAACAATTACGTGTTTCTATTTGTCCATTTCACATTACAGTATTAATTACCTAGCAGTATTTGTCACCCTATTGATTTATCAATCAAGAAACAAGGTGTATTGGTTCTGTAATTGAACCACTGGTACTGTAATAGTTATTCAGATACCAACCACTACTTTGCACTTAACCCTTACATAATCAAAGGCTACCTTACCTAAAAAGCCTATTAAGTCACTGATCATAAGGGTTATTACACAACCACTCCTTCCATATTTTTAATTTTTTTCACCCATTTTTATTTAATATTATTAAAAGTTATGTTTTAATCTAGTAGGTGCTATTTTCTGCCTAGTAGTCAGGGCAGTTATTGCTGGAATCGCATCCTTTAGTGAGAATTCTCTTTTTCTCATGACCCCTGTAAAGAGTTCACTGTACTCCACTGGCCTACACAATCACCAGATCTCAATCCAATACAGCACCTTAGGGATGTGGTGGAACAGGTGATTCGCATCATGGATGTGCAGGCGACAAATCTGCAGCAACTGCGTGATGCTATCACGTGAATATGGCCCAAAATATCTTAGGAATGTTTCCAACACCTTGTTTAAATTATGCCAGTTCTGAAGGCAAAAGGGGGTCCAACCCAGTACTAGCAAGGTGTACCTAATAAACTGGCCAGTGAGTGTATACTGTCAGATGTAGAAATATGTATTGTTGAATAAATAGAACATATTTTGTTATGTGCAGAACATTGGTATGTGAAATATTCATATTTTCATGTCGGGTTAGCGCGTGAGTAGGATGTTTTTTTCCACTTTTTGCTCCATTGACTTCTATGGTGAATAGGTTATCATGCGTGCAATATTCTACGTTTGCTTTTTGCATGCATCGAATCAGTGCAAGCACGATAACTTTTTACTCTAAACTTGTAATACCAGCGCAACATGACACGCATAAAGTTTACTTCTAGCACAATTAGCACTCTAGCGAAAGCACTAAATAGCATTCCAGTCATAGGAGACGAAATTATCAAAGTGTGAGCTGACATGATCCGCTGTAGCGTTCATGTCCGCTGCACATTGATAAATGCCAACAGCATACGCTGTCAGCATTTATCATTGCACAAGCATTTCACTAGCACTGGGTGTCGTTCAACCCGATCGTATCCGATCGGGCTGATTGCTGTACGCCGACTTAGAGGTGGCCGACTAGTTATGGAGCAGTGGTCTTAAGACCGCTGCTTCTTAACGCCTTTTTCCGGCGAGCCTGAAGTCTTGCGCTGAAATGCATTGGGGCTGATTGACGGCTTGATAAATCTGCCCCATAATCTGGGCCGTATTTTTAAAAAATACCTGTACATATTATTCTCAGGCTAATCTTTGCTTTAAATTCAATATTCAAGCAATTATGTATTTAGTGTTTAATGTCCCTATAATAAAGTTGGTTTGGAGTGATTGCTATTAGTGTATGATGCTAGTACGGACAATCCCGCTAGTACTGATATGTATTGTAGTATGACAGCTTATGTCTGCTAGTACTGATATGTACTGTAGGATAACAGCTTGTGTCTGCTAGTACTGATATGTAATGTAGGATGACAGCTTGTGTCTGCTAGTACTGATATGTATTGTAGGATAACAGCTTGTGTCTGCTAGTGCTGATATGTACTGTAGGATGACAGCTTGTGTCTGCTAGTACTGATATGTAATGTAGGATGACAGCTTGTGTCTGCTAGTACTGATATGTATTGTAGGATAACAGCTTGTGTCTCCTAGTGCTGATATGTACTGTAGGATGACAGCTTGTATCTGCTAGTACCGATATGTACTGTAGGATGACAGCTTGTATCTGCTAGTGCTGATATGTACTGTAGGATGACATCTTGTGTCTGCTAGTGCTGATATGTACTGTAGGATGACATCTTGTGTCTGCTAGTACTGATATGTACTGTAGGATTACAGCTTGTGTCTGCTAGTACTGATATGTACTGTAGGATAACAGCTTGTGTCTGCTAGTGCTGATATGTACTGTAGTATGACAGCTTGTGTCTGCTAGTACTGATATGTACTGTAGGATAACAGCTTGTGTCTGCTAGTACTGATATGTACTGTAGGATGACAGCTTGTGTCTGCTTGTACTGATATGTACTGTAGGATAACATCTTGTGTCTGCTAGTACTGATATGTACTGTAGGATGACAGCTTGTGTCTGCTAGTGCTGATATGTACTGTAGGATGACAGCTTGTGTCTGCTAGTGCTGATATGTACTGTAGGATGACAGCTTGTGTCTGCTAGTGCTGATATGTACTGTAGGATGACAGCTTGTGTCTCCTAGTGCTGATATGTACTGTAGGATGACAGCTTGTGTCTGCTAGTACTGATATGTACTGTAGGATGACATCTTGTGTCTGCTAGTACTGATATGTACTGTAGGATGACAGCATGTGTCTGCTAGTGCTGATATGTACTGTAGGATGACAGCTTGTGTCTGCTAGTACTGATATGTACTGTAGGATGACAGCTTGTGTCTGCTAGTACTGATATGTACTGTAGGATGACATCTTGTGTCTGCTAGTACTGATATGTACTGTAGGATGACAGCTTGTGTCTGCTAGTACTGATAAGTACTGTAGGATGACAGCTTGTGTCTGCTAGTGCTGATATGTACTTTAGGATAACAGCTTGTGTCTGCTAGTACTGATATGTACTGTAGGATGACAGATTGTGTCTGCTAGTACTGATATGTACTGTAGGATGACAGCTTGTGTCTGCTAGTACTGATATGTACTGTAGGATGACAGCTTGTGTCTGCTAGTGCTGATATGTACTGTAGGATGATAGCTTGTGTCTGCTAGTACTGATATGTACTGTAGGATGATAGCTTGTGTCTGCTAGTGCTGATATGTACTGTAGGATGATAGCTTGTGTCTGCTAGTACTGATATGTACTGTAGGATGACAGCTTGTGTCTGCTAGTACTGATATGTACTGTAGGATGACAGCTTGTGTCTGCTAGTGCTGATATGTACTGTAGGATAACAGCTTGTGTCTGCTAGTACTGATATGTACTGTAGGATGACAGCTTGTGTCTGCTAGTACTGATATGTACTGTACAATGACATCTTGTGTCTGCTAGTACTGATATGTACTTTAGGATGACAGCTTGTATCTGCTAGTACCGATATGTACTGTAGGATGACAGCTTGTGTCTGCTAGTACTGATATGTACTGTAGGATGACAGCTTGTGTCTGCTAGTACCGATATGTACTGTAGGATGACAGCTTGTGTCTGCTAGTACTGATATGTACTGTAGGATGACAGCTTGTGTCTGCTAGTGCTGATATGTACTGTAGGATGACAGCTTGTGTCTGCTAGTGCTGATATGTACTGTAGGATGACAGCTTGTGTCTGCTAGTGCTGATATGTACTGTAGTATGACAGCTTGTGTCTGCTTTACTAGTACTGATATGTACTGTAGGATGACAGCTTGTGTCTGCTAGTACTGATATGTACTGTAGGATGACAGCTTGTGTCTGCTAGTACTGATATGTACTGTAGGATGACAGCTTGTGTCTGCTAGTACTGATATGTACTGTAGGATGACATCTTGTGTCTGCTAGTACTGATATGTACTGTAGGATGACAGCTTGTGTCTGCTAGTACTGATATGTACTGTAGGATGACAGCTTGTGTCTGCTAGTACTGATATGTACTGTAGGATGACAGCATGTGTCTGCTAGTACTGATATGTACTGTAGGATGACAGCTTGTGTCTGCTAGTGCTGATATGTACTGTAGGATGACAGCTTGTGTCTGCTAGTGCTGATATGTACTGTAGGATGACAGCTTGTGTCTGCTAGTGCTGATATGTACTGTAGGATGACAGCTTGTGTCTGCTAGTACTGATATGTACTGTAGGATGACAGCTTGTGTCTGCTAATACTGATATGTACTGTAGGATGACAGCTTGTGTCTGCTAGTACTGATATGTACTGTAGGATGACAGCTTGTGTCTGCTAGTACTGATATGTACTGTAGGATGACAGCTTGTGTCTGCTAGTGCTGATATGTACTATAGGATGACAGCTTGTGTCTGCTAGTACTGATATGTACTGTAGGATGACAGCTTGTGTCTGCTAGTACTGATATGTACTGTAGGATGACAGCTTGTGTCTGCTAGTACTGATATGTACTGTAGGATGACAGCTTGTGTCTGCTAGTGCTGATATGTACTGTAGGATGACAGCTTGTGTCTGCTAGTGCTGATATGTACTGTAGGATGACAGCTTGTGTCTGCTAGTACTGATATGTACTGTAGGATGACAGCTTGTGTCTGCTAGTGCTAATATGTACTGTAGGATGACAGCTTGTGTCTGCTAGTACTGATATGTACTGTAGGATGACAGCTTGTGTCTGCTAGTGCTGATATGTACTGTAGGATGACAGCTTGTGTCTGCTAGTGCTGATATGTACTGTAGGATGACAGCTTGTGTCTGCTAGTACTGATATGTACTGTAGGATACCAGCTTGTGTCTGCTAGTGCTGATATGTACTGTAGGATGACAGCTTGTGTCTGCTAATACTGATATGTACTGTAGGATGACAGCTTGTGTCTGCTAGTGCTGATATGTACTGTAGGATGACAGCTTGTGTCTGCTAGTGCTGATATGTACTGTAGGATGACAGCTTTTTTCTGCACATTGTAGTGAGCTTGTGTGACAAACAAATACAGGCACGTGTTCTGGAATGTTTCTGTTTGTTTTAGTAAGTCAGGGAGTAAAGCTAATTACACAGGAACACAACCAGCCAATGTGGTTTTTATCGAATGCCACAATACATTTTTATATGAGGAAGGGAATATGCCCTAACGCTTAGCCTGCACAGCCACAATATTTATGATGTACTATTTAACATAATTTAAATGTTATAAACTATAATAGTTTATCACAATAGCAATGAGAATGTTTTATTGCAACTTACAGGTTTCTGAATCATTTTTATTTTTATATTCTCCATCCAAAGAATTGTGCCCAGACATAAGTAAAGAGAGATGTTACCCATGTATTAAATCACCCGATGGTGATGCAGCATATCTGTAAAAACTGACTAGAACATTTCACAAGAAGATCACTATGTAAAAAAAGAAAGATATTTTACAGTTATCCTTCAGCTACTTTCATTTGCATGGTAAAACAGCCAATCAGAGCTCACACTTTGCTTTACTGTTATCTTCATTTCACCATAATCTCAGAAGGTTTCATGGTAAACTTCCTTAAAGGGACAGTCAAGTCCAAAAAAAACTTTCATGATTTAATAGGGAATGTAATTTTAAACAACTTTCCAATTTACTTTTTTTCACCAGTTTTGCTTTGTCCTCTTGGTATTCTTAGTTGAAAGCTAAACCTAGGAGGTTCATATGCTAATTTCTTAGACCTTGAAGGCCGCCTCTAATCTAAATACAATTTGATCGTTTTTCACCACTAGAGGGCATTAGTTCACATGTTTCATATAGATAACATTGAGCTCATGCACATGAATTTACCATGGAGACAGCTCTGATTTGGCTAAACTTCAAGTCTGTCAAAAGAACTGAAATAAGGGGGCAGTCTGCTAAGGGCTTAGATACAAGGTAATTACAGAGGTAAAATTAATTAAGGGATTATCTATCTTTTAAAACAACAAAAATGCTGGTGTTGACTGTACCTTTAAAGGTACACTCAGGTCAAAATGAATTTTTCATGATTCAGAAAGAGCAGCAATTTTAAACAACTTTCCAATTTACTTCTATTAACAAAATGTGCACAGTCTTTTCATATTTACACTTTTTGAGTCACCAGCTCCTACTGAGCATGTGCAAGAATTCACAGAATATACAATATGCATTTGTGATTGGCTGATGGCTGTCACATGATACAGGAGGAGTAAACATAGACATTTGAAATTTGCCAGAAAAAAATCTGCTACTCATTTCAAGTTCAGACGAAGTGCTATTCCATTGCTTTGTTATCAGGCATTTGTTGATTATGGAAATCTACTGTATTTACTGGTCCTTTAAGAAATAAAGTGGCTGTGCTGCACATGCCAGATAAACTCTCCCTGGTAAGTCATAGGACTAGCATCTTGATTGGCTTCTTAATGTACCTTTAAAGTAGGATGTGACTAAACAATGTCCTCTTAAATCTGCACACCCCTTTATTGAAAGCAGCATTTATTTCAAATAGGGAGAGATTTATTTTTACAGTGAGAATATGATACTCTAGAAGTTATTCGTTTGCAATGAAATTGTCACTTGTGCTTTGGATTTTATTTCAGTAAGTTTCAATATCTACTCCTTTACACATCTGACGCCTACTATACACTGGTACACGTGAAAAGGTACAGTGTTTGAATAATGTTGCATAAGCTCTCACAGCATATGTGCATATGCCACTGGATAATAGTGATAACTTTTATTAGAAGCATTTCTGCTAACGAAATTATATTGCGAAAATGTTTGTGATTAAAATCAAATTGCTCCCATGTACATTTCAGTTTTGACTCTTCTATCCCTTTAAGTCAACAGACATTACGGCTAGCCATGGTCATTATTTTAATTTAAAGTGAATTGTTGTGCAGTTGTTATGTGCTAAAGCCAATTAGGAACATATATGTAACAGGGTTAACCTTGATATGTCTATATGGTGCTTTACCAGGTCTGAAAGTTAGAAAATCATTAATATGCACAACTAAATCACATGAAAAGGGGCAAAATAAAAACTACTTTTACTACATATAACTAAACCTTAAAATCTCAAGTAGTTTACCATAAAACAGCATTGTTTGGGACAATATTTCTTTAAACGTGTCTATAATCTGTAAATCCCCTTAGAGATGTATAGAGAATTAATCATTATATTGTGTCACCTACACAAGCAGGTCATGCACATGGGAAGAGCTGACAGATTTTGTGTTTTTCTTCTTCAGATTGTCTTTTCAAAGTATGTCCCATGAACAGATACTCGGCCCAGAAACAGTTCTGGAAAGCAAAGCAGGCGAAGCAGGGGAACAATACAGAAGCAGCGCTGCTTAAGAAACTACAGGTAAGTCAGATCACCGTTACCTACACATTCTTCTTTGCTTAAAGTGAATGTAAATTTAGAAGATAAAGTGCCCGTTTTTTTCTAAATCTGATTAAAAACAGGGGCACTTTAATTTATCAAAATTTACATTTCACTCGTGTTGTGAAAATACTTTCCTTTTAACCCTTTCGTGCCTGGGTTAACGTGTCTACATCGGAACAACTGTTCCAATGTAAACAAATTTAAATCTCACGATCGTGGACGTGATCACGAGATTTCAATGATGGGATTTGCGTCAGGGGGGTGTCCCTATGATGCTAGGCACACCCTCCAGACCGCAATCCCATCAGGGAAGCGCCAGTGGCTTCAGGAAAGCCAAGCTGTTAGGACGTTGTATTACATCCTTTGGCGCTAAAGCCCAGAAAAACTCGGACAGAATACAACGTCCTAATGTCGTTAAAAGGTTAATCTTGACAGCCTCTCCAGCAATTCCCTCGGTCATCGCAAGCCTCTTCATTAATTAGAAATGACTGATCGGTCATCCTCCAATCACAGCTTCCCCCCTGGTGGTATCAGTGTCTAATTCAACGCCGTGATTGGAGGAAGCCGGATTCCTCATTTTAGACCCAGGAAGGGGCTTTGCTATGGGCAAGGGAAGCGATGCAGCGGCTGTCAAGATTAAAAGGTAAGTATTTTCACAACAGGAGTGAAATGTAAATTTTGATGAATTATGGTGCCCCTGTTTTTAATCGGATTTTTAAAAACCGGGCACTTTATCATCTAAATTTACATTTACTTTAACCACTTGGCTTCCCTTTCTGGTGACCCAATGACTGATGTGTTAATAATACAAACACAGGAAATTATACACTTGTCCATTTGCTCTGTGCTGTAATCTGCTCATCAAAATATAAGATTGTGACTTGAATATTGTTTTTTTTATTGAGATATGTAACATACAAATAAATCTCTGTGTTTGCTGTATAGCGCCCTCTTCTCATCACACATTCTTTTATTGTACATACAAATAAATCTCTGTGTTTGCTGTATAGCGCCCTCTTCTCATCACACATTCTTTTATTGCACATACAAATAAATCTCTGTGTTTGCTGTATAGCGCCCTCTTCTCATCAAACATTCTTTTATTGTACATACAAATAAATCTCTGTGTTTGCTGTATAGCGCCCTCTTCTCATCACACATTCTTTTATTGCACATACAAATAAATCTCTGTGTTTGCTGTATAGCGCCCTCTTCTCATCACACATTCTTTTATTGTACATACAAATAAATCTCTGTGTTAGCTGTATAGCGCCCTCTTCTCATCACACATTCTTTTATTGCACATACAAATAAATCTGTGTTTGCTGTATAGCGCCCTCTTCTCATCACACATTCTTTTATTGTACATACAAATAAATCTCTGTGTTTGCTGTATAGCGCCCTCTTCTCATCACACATTCTTTTATTGTACATACAAATAAATCTGTGTTTGCTGTATAGCGCCCTCTTCTCATCACACATTCTTTTATTGTACATACAAATAAATATCTGTGTTTGCTGTATAGCGCCCTCTTCTCATCACACATTCTTTTATTGCACATACAAATAAATCTCTGTGTTTGCTGTATAGCGCCCTCTTCTCATCACACATTCTTTTATTGCACATACAAATAAATCTCTGTGTTTGCTGTATAGCGCCCTCTTCTCATCACACATTCTTTTATTGTACATACAAATAAATCTCTGTGTTTGCTGTATAGCGCCCTCTTCTCATCTCACATTCTTTTATTGTACATACAAATAAATCTCTGTGTGTGCTGTATAGCACCCTCTTCTCATCACACATTCTTTTATTGCACATACAAATAAATCTCTGTGTTTGCTGTATAGCGCCCTCTTCTCATCACACATTCTTTTATTGTACATACAAATAAATCTCTGTGTTTGCTGTATAGCGCCCTCTTCTCATCACACATTCTTTTATTGTACATACAAATAAATCTCTGTGTGTGCTGTATAGCGCCCTCTTCTCATCACACATTTTTTTATTGCACATACAAATAAATCTCTGTGTTTGCTGTATAGCGCCCTCTTCTCATCACACATTCTTTTATTGCACATACAAATAAATCTCTGTGTTTGCTGTATAGCGCCCTCTTCTCATCACACATTCTTTTATTGCACATACAAATAAATCTCTGTGTTTGCTGTATAGCGCCCTCTTCTCATCACACATTCTTTTATTGTACATACAAATAAATAACTGTGTTTGCTGTATAGCGCCCTCTTCTCATCACACATTCTTTTATTGTACATACAAATAAATCTCTGTGTTTGCTGTATAGCGCCCTCTTCTCATCACACATTCTTTTATTGTACATACAAATAAATCTCTGTGTTTGCTGTATAGCGCCCTCTTCTCATCACACATTCTTTTATTGTACATACAAATAAATATCTGTGTGTGCTGTATAGCGCCCTCTTCTCATCACACATTCTTTTATTGCACATACAAATAAATATCTGTGTTTGCTGTATAGCGCCCTCTTCTCATCACACATTCTTTTATTGCACATACAAATAAATCTCTGTGTTTGCTGTATAGCGCCCTCTTCTCATCACACATTCTTTTATTGCACATACAAATAAATCTCTGTGTTTGCTGTATAGCGCCCTCTTCTCATCACACATTCTTTTATTGTACATACAAATAAATAACTGTGTTTGCTGTATAGCGCCCTCTTCTCATCACACATTCTTTTATTGTACATACAAATAAATCTCTGTGTTTGCTGTATAGCGCCCTCTTCTCATCACACATTCTTTTATTGTACATACAAATAAATCTCTGTGTTTGCTGTATAGCGCCCTCTTCTCATCACACATTCTTTTATTGTACATACAAATAAATCTCTGTGTTTGCTGTATAGCGCCGTCTTCTCATCACACATTCTTTTATTGCACATACAAATAAATCTCTGTGTTTGCTGTATAGCGCCCTCTTCTCATCACACATTCTTTTATTGTACATACAAATAAATCACTGTGTTTGCTGTATAGCGCCCTCTTCTCATCACACATTCTTTTATTGCACATACAAATAAATATCTGTGTTTGCTGTATAGCGCCCTCTTCTCATCACACATTCTTTTATTGTACATACAAATAAATCTCTGTGTTTGCTGTATAGCGCCCTCTTCTCATCACACATTCTTTTATTGTACATACAAATAAATATCTGTGTTTGCTGTATAGCGCCCTCTTCTCATCACACATTCTTTTATTGTACATACAAATAAATCTCTGTGTTAGCTGTATAGCGCCCTCTTCTCATCACACATTCTTTTATTGTACATACAAATAAATCTCTGTGTTAGCTGTATAGCGCCCTCTTCTCATCACACATTCTTTTATTGTACATACAAATAAATCTCTGTGTTAGCTGTATAGCGCCCTCTTCTCATCACACATTCTTTTATTGTACATACAAATAAATCTCTGTGTTAGCTGTATAGCGCCCTCTTCTCATCACACATTCTTTTATTGTACATACAAATAAATCTCTGTGTTTGCTGTATAGCGCCCTCTTCTCATCACACATTCTTTTATTGTACATACAAATAAATCTCTGTGTTTGCTGTATAGCGCCCTCTTCTCATCACACATTCTTTTATTGCACATACAAATAAATCTCTGTGTTTGCTGTATAGCACCCTCTTCTCATCACACATTCTTTTATTGCACATACAAATAAATCTCTGTGTTTGCTGTATAGCGCCCTCTTCTCATCACACATTCTTTTATTGCACATACAAATAAATAACTGTGTTTGCTGTATAGCGCCCTCTTCTCATCACACATTCTTTTATTGTACATACAAATAAATCTCTGTGTTTGCTGTATAGCGCCCTCTTCTCATCACACATTCTTTTATTGCACATACAAATAAATCTGTGTTTGCTGTATAGCGCCCTCTTCTCATCACACATTCTTTTATTGTACATACAAATAAATCTCTGTGTTTGCTGTATAGCGCCCTCTTCTCATCACACATTCTTTTATTGTACATACAAATAAATCTGTGTTTGCTGTATAGCGCCCTCTTCTCATCACACATTCTTTTATTGTACATACAAATAAATATCTGTGTTTGCTGTATAGCGCCCTCTACTCATCACACATTCTTTTATTGCACATACAAATAAATCTCTGTGTTTGCTGTATAGCGCCCTCTTCTCATCACACATTCTTTTATTGCACATACAAATAAATCTCTGTGTTTGCTGTATAGCGCCCTCTTCTCATCACACATTCTTTTATTGTACATACAAATAAATCTCTGTGTTTGCTGTATAGCGCCCTCTTCTCATCTCACATTCTTTTATTGTACATACAAATAAATCTCTGTGTGTGCTGTATAGCGCCCTCTTCTCATCACACATTCTTTTATTGCACATACAAATAAATCTCTGTGTTTGCTGTATAGCGCCCTCTTCTCATCACACATTCTTTTATTGTACATACAAATAAATCTCTGTGTTTGCTGTATAGCGCCCTCTTCTCATCACACATTCTTTTATTGTACATACAAATAAATCTCTGTGTGTGCTGTATAGCGCCCTCTTCTCATCACACATTCTTTTATTGCACATACAAATAAATCTCTGTGTTTGCTGTATAGCGCCCTCTTCTCATCACACATTCTTTTATTGCACATACAAATAAATCTCTGTGTTTGCTGTATAGCGCCCTCTTCTCATCACACATTCTTTTATTGTACATACAAATAAATCTCTGTGTTTGCTGTATAGCGCCCTCTTCTCATCACACATTCTTTTATTGCACATACAAATAAATCTCTGTGTTTGCTGTATAGCGCCCTCTTCTCATCACACATTCTTTTATTGTACATACAAATAAATAACTGTGTTTGCTGTATAGCGCCCTCTTCTCATCACACATTCTTTTATTGTACATACAAATAAATCTCTGTGTTTGCTGTATAGCGCCCTCTTCTCATCACACATTCTTTTATTGTACATACAAATAAATCTCTGTGTTAGCTGTATAGTGCCCTCTTCTCATCACACATTCTTTTATTGTACATACAAATAAATATCTGTGTGTGCTGTATAGCGCCCTCTTCTCATCACACATTCTTTTATTGCACATACAAATAAATATCTGTGTTTGCTGTATAGCGCCCTCTTCTCATCACACATTCTTTTATTGCACATACAAATAAATCTCTGTGTTTGCTGTATAGCGCCCTCTTCTCATCACACATTCTTTTATTGCACATACAAATAAATCTCTGTGTTTGCTGTATAGCGCCCTCTTCTCATCACACATTCTTTTATTGTACATACAAATAAATAACTGTGTTTGCTGTATAGCGCCCTCTTCTCATCACACATTCTTTTATTGTACATACAAATAAATCTCTGTGTTTGCTGTATAGCGCCCTCTTCTCATCACACATTCTTTTATTGTACATACAAATAAATCTCTGTGTTTGCTGTATAGCGCCGTCTTCTCATCACACATTCTTTTATTGCACATACAAATAAATCTCTGTGTTTGCTGTATAGCGCCCTCTTCTCATCACACATTCTTTTATTGTACATACAAATAAATCACTGTGTTTGCTGTATAACGCCCTCTTCTCATCACACATTCTTTTATTGCACATACAAATAAATATCTGTGTTTGCTGTATAGCGCCCTCTTCTCATCACACATTCTTTTATTGTACATACAAATAAATCTCTGTGTTTGCTGTATAGCGCCCTCTTCTCATCACACATTCTTTTATTGTACATACAAATAAATCTCTGTGTTTGCTGTATAGCGCCCTCTTCTCATCACACATTCTTTTATTGTACATACAAATAAATCTCTGTGTTAGCTGTATAGCGCCCTCTTCTCATCACACATTCTTTTATTGTACATACAAATAAATCTCTGTGTTTGCTGTATAGCGCCCTCTTCTCATCACACATTCTTTTATTGCACATACAAATAAATCTCTGTGTTTGCTGTATAGCGCCCTCTTCTGATCACACATTCTTTTATTGCACATACAAATAAATCTCTGTGTTTGCTGTATAGCGCCCTCTTCTCATCACACATTCTTTTATTGCACATACAAATAAATCTCTGTGTTTGCTGTATAGCGCCCTCTTCTCATCACACATTCTTTTATTGCACATACAAATAAATCTCTGTGTTAGCTGTATAGCGCCCTCTTCTCATCACACATTCTTTTATTGCACATACAAATAAATCTCTGTGTTTGCTGTATAGCGCCCTCTTCTCATCACACATTCTTTTATTGTACATACAAATAAATAACTGTGTTTGCTGTATAGCGCCCTCTTCTCATCACACATTCTTTTATTGCACATACAAATAAATCTCTGTGTTTGCTGTATAGCGCCCTCTTCTCATCACACATTCTTTTATTGCACATACAAATAAATCTCTGTGTTTGCTGTATAGCGCCCTCTTCTCATCACACATTCTTTTATTGCACATACAAATAAATCTCTGTGTTTGCTGTATAGCGCCCTCTTCTCATCACACATTCTTTTATTGCACATACAAATAAATCTCTGTGTTAGCTGTATAGCGCCCTCTTCTCATCACACATTCTTTTATTGTACATACAAATAAATCTCTGTGTTAGCTGTATAGCGCCCTCTTCTCATCACACATTCTTTTATTGTACATACAAATAAATCTCTGTGTTAGCTGTATAGCGCCCTCTTCTCATCACACATTCTTTTATTGGACATACAAATAAATCTCTGTGTTTGCTGTATAGCGCCCTCTTCTCATCACACATTCTTTTATTGCACATACAAATAAATCTCTGTGTTTGCTGTATAGCGCCCTCTTCTCATCACACATTCTTTTATTGCACATACAAATAAATCTCTGTGTTTGCTGTATAGCGCCCTCTTCTCATCACACATTCTTTTATTGTACATACAAATAAATCTCTGTGTTTGCTGTATAGCGCCCTCTTCTCATCACACATTCTTTTATTGTACATACAAATAAATCTCTGTGTTTGCTGTATAGAGCCCTCTTCTCATCACACATTCTTTTATTGTACATACAAATAAATCTCTGTGTTAGCTGTATAGCGCCCGCTTCTCATCACACATTCTTTTATTGTACATACAAATAAATCTCTGTGTTAGCTGTATAGCGCCCTCTTCTCATCACACATTCTTTTATTGCACATACAAATAAATCTCTGTGTTTGCTGTATAGCGCCCTCTTCTCATCACACATTCTTTTATTGCACATACAAATAAATCTCTGTGTTTGCTGTATAGCGCCCTCTTCTCATCACACATTCTTTTATTGCACATACAAATAAATCTCTGTGTTTGCTGTATAGCGCCCTCTTCTCATCACACATTCTTTTATTGCACATACAAATAAATCTCTGTGTGTGCTGTATAGCGCCCTCTTCTCATCACACATTCTTTTATTGCACATACAAATAAATCTCTGTGTTTTCTGTATAGCGCCCTCTTCTCATCACACATTCTTTTATTGCACATACAAATAAATCTCTGTGTTTGCTGTATAGCGCCCTCTTCTCATCACACATTCTTTTATTGTACATACAAATAAATCTGTGTTTGCTGTATAGCGCCCTCTTCTCATCACACATTCTTTTATTGCACATACAAATAAATCTCTGTGTTTGCTGTATAGCGCCCTCTTCTCATCACACATTCTTTTATTGCACATACAAATAAATCTCTGTGTTTGCTGTATAGCGCCCTCTTCTCATCACACATTCTTTTATTGCACATACAAATAAATCTCTGTGTGTGCTGTATAGCGCCCTGTTCTCATCACACATTCTTTTATTGCACATACAAATAAATCTCTGTGTTTGCTGTATAGCGCCCTCTTCTCATCACACATTCTTTTATTGCACATACAAATAAATCTCTGTGTTTGCTGTATAGCGCCCTCTTCTCATCACACATTCTTTTATTGCACATACAAATAAATGTCTGTGTTTGCTGTATAGCGCCCTCTTCTCATCACACATGCTTTTATTGCACATACAAATAAATCTCTGTGTTTGCTGTATAGCGCCCTCTTCTCATCACACATTCTTTTATTGCACATACAAATAAATCTCTGTGTTTGCTGTATAGCGCCCTCTTCTCATCACACATTCTTTTGTTGCACATACAAATAAATCTCTGTGTTTGCTGTATAGCGCCCTCTTCTCATCACACATTCTTTTATTGCACATACAAATAAATCTCTGTGTTTGCTGTATAGCGCCCTCTTCTCATCACACATTCTTTTATTGCACATACAAATAAACGTCTGTGTTTGCTGTATAGCGCCCTCTTCTCATCACACATTCTTTTATTGCACATACAAATAAATCTCTGTGTTTGCTGTATAGCGCCCTCTTCTCATCACACATTCTTTTATTGCACATACAAATAAATCTCTGTGTTTGCTGTATAGCGCCCTCTTCTCATCACACATTCTTTTATTGTACATACAAATAAATCTCTGTGTTTGCTGTATAGCGCCCTCTTCTCATCACACATTCTTTTATTGCACATACAAATAAATCTCTGTGTTTGCTGTATAGCGCCCTCTTCTCATCACACATTCTTTTATTGCACATACAAATAAATCTCTGTGTTTGCTGTATAGCGCCCTCTTCTCATCACACATTCTTTTATTGTACATACAAATAAATCTGTGTTTGCTGTATAGCGCCCTCTTCTCATCACACATTCTTTTATTGTACATACAAATAAATCTCTGTGTTTGCTGTATAGCGCCCTCTTCTCATCACACATTCTTTTATTGTACATACAAATGCATCTCTGTGTTTGCTATATAGCGCCCTCTTCTCATCACACATTCTTTTATTGTACATACAAATAAATCTCTGTGTTTGCTGTATAGCGCCCTCTTCTCATCACACATTCTTTTATTGCACATACAAATAAATCTCTGTGTTTGCTGTATAGCGCCCTCTTCTCATCACACATTCTTTTATTGCACATACAAATAAATCACTGTGTTAGCTGTATAGCACCCTCTTCTCATCACACATTCTTTTATTGTACATACAAATAAAAGACAATATATTAAAGTGACATGAAACCAAATTTGTTTCTTTATGATTCAGATAGAGCATGTGATTTTAAACTTTCTAATTTACTTCTGTTATCGTTTTTCTTTGTTCTGTTTGTATCTTTATTTGAAAAAACAGGGATGTAAGCTTAGGAGCCAGTCCTTTTTTGGTTCAGCACCTGGATAGCGCTTGCTAAATTTACGGCTACATTTAGCCACTATTCGGCAAATGCTACCCAGGTGCTCAACCAAAAATTTGTAAATTATAAAGTTGCTTAAAATGGCTGCTCTGTCTGAATCATTAAAGTAAAAATGTGGGTTTCATATCCCTCTAATCTTCAAATAGCACAAAATAACCCCCAAAAATCCATAACTATATTTTATTTAATACAGAAGCTGAATATTATTCCTTGCATGTGCAGCTATGAGAACATGACAATATAATACTGTAAAATATTACAAATTATACATAGAGATACTTATTGATATATATTAATAACAGAGGAGATGAGCTGTGCTCTGAAAGCTTATAAACCAGATATTAGTGGTAAATGAGACAATTATTAAAGAAAATGCTGAAGATTTTATGTTGAATTCTATTAAACAAGCAATAGAAAATCAGTTTTTTGGTCCCATTTGTAAGCTTTTCACTTAACTATTTTAACCTTTTGCCGCCAAGATATGCCGTTGTATTTCGTCCAAACGGCGCTGAGCTTTAGCGCCGTTATGACGGAATAGAATGTCATAGCTAACGGCTGTCCTGAAGCCTTCTGAGCTTCCTGGATTTGATCGCGGTCTGGAGGGCGTTGCGTTATAGGGATGCCCCCCAGACCCGATCCAATAATTGAAATCTCGCGATCGTGTGCACTTTATCCTCGGCAGGAAAGGGTTAAAAAAAAATGGTGCCAAAGAGCAGGGCTGCCTGAAAACATTAATAACCGCACAAAGCTATAGTAAAGAAATATTCAGAAAATGTCCACGCTCAGCATGTATGTTTTATTGCAATACTACCCAGCAGTCTTGTGTACGGTTGCCACCTTGGCCATTTTAAACTGGATCGTTATGAATTACACATGGTGCTAGGTGTGCAAGGAGGAACACGCATGCCTATCACAGGTTGAAAGTAAATGCTTTTGCTTCAGTGCAATTGAATTTAACAAACTGCGGGATAGCGCGACTTCAGAGCTCTGGTTAACTGTTACACTCAACTAAAAAGTGGACCTCCCCTTAAAAATACATTTAAAAGTACGGTTACAATGATAATAATATTCAAAATTCTTCTTTATGCGAGTATCGGGTTCAATTTGTGATACGTGTGCCACCTGGTGCACACAAAAAGCCTCCATTTTACGAAGTTAACGTGCAAGAGCAGAGTACCGCTCCACTCGTAATCTAACTCTTAGACTGGCTAATACATTATTTTATAGCATACAAAAGACAGCAGCGCCATTCCTTCAAAGTTATGTGTTTATTGGGACATAACCAACAAAGTACAACAACGTTTCGGTCTACAAGACCCTTAATCATGTTTCACGTCATCGTACTTTGTTGGTTATGTCCCAATAAACACATAACTTGTTCTGAAGGAATGGCGCTGCTGTCTTTTTATGCTGGTTGAATTTGGGAGGATACAGGACCCTGCAGCGTGCACCCACCTTAAAGTGAAGGTAACGTTTCAAGCTTTTGAAGACATACAGTACATTGATTACTTAATATTAGCATAATCTAATCGCTAACTTAGAGTTTCTATTACTTTGCAAATGTTCAATTTATATTCATCTATCTAACGCTACGATTTCTATGCTGACTCCTCTCTACCTCTATTTCCTGCTTCATTGGTCTGTGATGTATAGAGCAGTCCCACCCGCTCTATACGTCTCTCAAAATCGCCTGCACAATGATCAGATCTGAAGCTCTGATTAACCACGCATTTCGCAAATCAGCGATTGAACTCTACTGCACATGCAAAGCCGTTATCCAAATGTGAAATGGGAGTGCGCAAGGGATTCCATATGAATAAAAAAAGAGTAGCGCATGCGCAGAGGATAAAGGAGGAGGGTGACGTGGAGTGACGGCCGCCTAACGGCCAGATTATCAATTGGATAATGGAAACATGTGATAGAGCCAAACCCCCCCCCCAAAAAAAACCAAAAAAAAACAAAAATGGGTTGAATTTGTGGAGTAACAGTAATTGAATTATAACGTTGTTAACTCCATTTACACTAAAAAGTTATAACGTTTGATGAATGAAAGTCATACTGATTTTCAACAAAGAATAACATACTGGATCGGCATCAAGGTAAGTTTACCTTCACTTTAAGCGGATTGGTGCTGGACACTTAGTTTTCTGTGAAGTTATTTTATAGCAACACAACAGAAATGTCTTGTATTTACTGTCCCTTTAAGGCCAAGCTCACTTATTAAAAACATCTGAATTTAACAACCAATCAAAAAATTTAGGGTTAGATTACAAGTGGAGCGCTAAATATCGCTTTTGCGAAAGCGATATTAGCACTCCACTGACTAATACCAGCGCATGCTAATGTGCGCTGGTATTATAAGTTGACCACAATGCGAACGCGAGCTTGCGTACACATTGCTGGGAAGCTTCGCGCTAACGAGAGGGTGCTTTCATTGGCTCCAATGGGAGCCTCGTTCTGATACCGACATACACAGCATCAGAACTAGCGCAGTGAAGGGGGTAAGTTGCTCAGCGATGGCAGCAAATAGAATGTATATGCTTATACAGTACATATATATTTACTGGGAACACACAGTTCCCATAGACCGCAATGTAAAGGCACTTTTCAGTGCCGTGTTTTTTCTAATTTCCCACAGCTGCCAAGTTTAAAGCCCTAAAAACTGCTTTTTACAGTTATTTTATTAAAATATATTACACTTAAGTTTGTGGACATTTATACAATTAACCAGAGATGTGATCACTGATTAATTTTATAAGTGGGCGAGCTCCACTTGTAATCTAGCCCTTAATGACACCAGTATCTCTTGCTTTAGTAGAGAATAGTGTAGTTAGTGCTTTCTTGTAGGAATTCCTATAGTCGGAGCTATTGCAAAACGCAAGTGATATGACCACTTGTCTTGGGGTTTTGTCTTCTGTTTTCTCATAACTGCAATAATAACAGTGATGTCATCTCAGGGAATTAGCTGCACCAGCTGCTGTTTGCACAGTTACCTGTCATGGGATGACATGTTTATTTTACAAACCCAAATAAAGAATGTGAATAAAGGTACAAGAGATCTTATAACACAAAATCACCTGGGGCATTTGATTAAAAGATAAGATGCCATGGTAATTCTGACAGGGGGCACACTTACCAGAAGCAGTGAGTGGCCGTGAGAGACACACAGACGGTGATCGACAATCAGCAGTGACAGCATCAGTTTACAGCAAGCGACTATCAGCAGTGGCAGTATCAGTGACAGTGACAATCATCAATGACAGCATCAGTGACAGTGAGCAACAATCAGCAGTGACAGTGAGCGACAATCAGCAGTGGCAGCATTAGTTACGGTGACAATCAGCAATGACAGCATCAGTGACAGTGAGCGACAATCAGCAGTGGCAGCATCAGTGACAATCAGCAGTGGCAGCAGCAGTGGCAGAGAGCGACAATCAGCAGTGGCAGCATCAGTGACCGTGACAATCAGCAGTGACAGCATCAGTGACAGTGAGCGACAATCAGCAGTGATAGCATCAGTGACAGTGAGTGGCAATCAGCAGTGGCAGCATCAGTGACAGTGACAATCAGCAACAACAGCATCAGTGACTGAGCAACATTCAGCAGTGGCAGCATCAGTGACAGTGAGCGGCAATCAGCAGTGGCAGCATCAGTGACATTGAGCGACAATCAGCAGTGACAGCATCAGTGACAGTGAGCGACAAACAGCAGTGGCAGCATCAGTGACAGTGACAATTAGCAGTGACATAAGCAGTGACAGCGAGCAACAAGCATCAGTGACAGTGAGCGACAATCAGCAGTGACAGCAGCAGTGACAGTGACAATTAGCAGTGACAACATCAGTGACCGTGAGCGACAATCAGCAGTGACCACATCAGTGACAGTGAGCGACAATCAGCAGTGGCAGCATCAGTGACCGTGTAAATCAGCGGTGGCAGCATCAGTGACAGTGAGCGACAATCAGCAGTAGCAGCATCAGTGACATTGAGCGACAATCAGCAGTGACCGCATCAGTGACAGTGAGCAACAATCAGCAGTGGCAGCATCAGTGACCGTGTAAATCAGCGGTGGCAGCATCAGTGACAGTGACAATCAGCAGTGGCAGTGACAGTGAGCGACAAACAGCAGTGACAGCATCAGTGACTGACAATCGGCAGCATCAGTGACAGTGGCAATCAGCAGTGACAGTGAGCGAAAATCAGCAGTGACAGCATCAGTGACAGTGTAAATCAGCAGTGGCAGCATCAGTGACAGTGAGCGACATACAGCAGTGGCAGCATCAGTGACAGTGAGCGACAGTCGGCAGTGGCAACATCAGTGACAGTGACAATCAGCAGTGACAGCATCAGTGACAGTGAGCGACAATCGGCAGTGACCGCATCAGTGACAGTGAGCGACAATCAGCAGTGGCAGCATCAGTGACAATCAGCAGTGGCAGCATCAGTGACAGTGAGCGACAAACAGCAGTGGCAGCATCAGTGACATTGAGCGACAATCAGCAGTGACAGCATCAGTGACAGTGATAATCAGCAGTGGCAGCATCAGTGACAGTGACAATCAGCAGTGACAGTGAGCGACAATCAACAGTGACAGCATCAGTGACAGTGTAAATCAGCAATGGCAGCATCAGTAACAGTGAGCGACATACAGCAGTGGCAGCATCAGTGACAGTGATCGACAATCGGCAGTGGCAGCATCAATAACAGCGACAATCAGCAGCGACAGCATTAGTGACAGTGAGCAACAATCAGCAGTGACAGCATCAGTGACAGTGAGCGACAATCAGCAGTGGCAGCATCAGTGACAATCAGCAGTGACCGCATCAGTGACAGTGAGAGACAATCAGCAGTGACAGCATCAGTGACAGTGAGCGACAATCAGCAGTGACCGCATCAGTGACAGTGAGCGACAATCAGCAGTGGCAGCATCAGTGACAATCAGCAGTGGAAGCATCAGTGACAGTGAGCGACAAACAGCAGTGACAGCATCAATGACATTGAGCGACAATCAGCAGTGACAGCATCAGTGACAGTGATAATCAGCAGTGGCAGCATCAGTGACAGTCAGCAGTGACAGTGAGCGACAATCCGCAGTGACAGCATCAGTGACAGTGTAAATCGGCAATGGCAGCATCAGTAACAGTGAGCGACATACAGCAGTGGCAGCATCAGTGACAGTGATCGACAATCGGCAGTGGCAGCATCAATAACAGTGACAATCAGCAGCGACAGCATTAGTGACAGTGAGCAACAATCAGCAGTGGCAGCATCAGTGACAATCAGCAGTGACAGCATCAGTGACAGTGAGCGACAATCAGCAGTGGCAGCATCAGTGACAATCAGCAGTGACCGCATCAGTGACAGCGAGAGACAATCAGCAGTGACAGCATCAGTGACAGTATCAGTGACAGTGAGCGACAATCAGCAGTGGCAGTGACAATCAGCAGTGACAGCATCAGTGACAATCAGCAGTGGCAGCATCAGTGACAGTGAGCGACAATCAGCAGTGACCGCATCAGTGACAGTGAGCAACAATCAGCAGTGGCAGCATCAGTGACCGTGTAAATCAGCGGTGGCAGCATCAGTGACAGTGACAATCAGCAGTGGCAGTGACAGTGAGCGACAAACAGCAGTGACAGCATCAGTGACTGACAATCAGCAGTAGCAGCATCAGCGACAGTGAGCGACAATCAGCAGTGGCAGCATCAGTGACAGTGGCAATCAGCAGTGACAGTGAGCGAAAATCAGCAGTGACAGCATCAGTGACAGTGTAAATCAGCAGTGGCAGCATCAGTGACAGTGAGCGACAGTCGGCAGTGGCAACATCAGTGACAGTGACAATCAGCAGTGACAGCATCAGTGACAGTGAGCGACAATCGGCAGTGACCACATCAGTGACAGTGAGCAACAATCAGCAGTGGCAGCATCAGTGACAATCAGCAGTGGCAGCATCAGTGACAGTGAGCGACAAACAGCAGTGGCAGCATCAGTGACATTGAGCGACAATCAGCAGTGACAGCATCAGTGACAGTGATAATCAGCAGTGGCAGCATCAGTGACAGTGACAATCAGCAGTGACAGTGAGCGACAATCAACAGTGACAGTGTAAATCAGCAATGGCAGCATCAGTAACAGTGAGCGACATACATCAGTGGCAGCATCAGTGACAGTGATCGACAATCGGCAGTGGCAGCATCAATAACAGTGACAATCAGCAGCGACAGCATTAGTGACAGTGACCAACGATCAGCAGTGACAGCATCAGTGACAGTGAGCGACAATCAGCAGTGGCAGCATCAGTGACAATCAGCAGTGACCGCATCAGTGACAGCGAGAGACAATCAGCAGTGACAGCATCAGTGACAGTGAGCGACAATCAGCAGTGACCGCATCAGTGACAGTGAGCGACAATCAGCAGTGGCAGCATCAGTGACAATCAGCAGTGGAAGCATCAGTGACAGTGAGCGACAAACAGCAGTGACAGCATCTATGACATTGAGGGACAATCAGCAGTGACAGCATCAGTGACAGTGATAATCAGCAGTGGCAGCATCAGTGACAGTGACAGTCAGCAGTGACAGTGAGCGACAATCAGCAGTGACAGCATCAGTGACAGTGTAAATTGGCAATGGCAGCATCAGTAACAGTGAGCGACATACAGCAGTGGCAGCATCAGTGACAGTGATCGACAATCGGCAGTGGCAGCATCAATAACAGTGACAATCAGCAGCGACAGCATTAGTGACAGTGAGCAACAATCAGCAGTGGCAGCATCAGTGACAATCAGCAGTGACAGCATCAGTGACAGTGAGCGACAATCAGCAGTGGCAGCATCAGTGACAATCAGCAGTGACCGCGAGAGACAATCAGCAGTGACAGCATTAGTGACAAGCATCAGTGACAGTATCAGTGACAGTGAGCGACAATCAGCAGTGGTAGTGACAATCAGCAGTGACAGCATCAGTGACAATCAGCAGTGGCGACAATCAGCAGTGGCAGCATCAGTGACAATCAGCAGCAACAGCATCAGTGACAATCAGCAGTGGCAGCATCAGTGACCGTGACAATCAGCAGTGACAGTGAGCAACAGACAGCAGTGACAGCATCAGTGACAGTTAGCGACAATCAGCAGTGACAGCATCAGTGACAGTGAGCGACATTTAAGCAGTGACAGGATCAGTGACGGTAACACTCAGCAATGGCAGAATCAGTGACAATCAGCAGCGACAGCATCAGTGACAGCGAACAACAATCAGCAGTGACAATCAGCAGTGGCAGCATCAGTAACAGTGACAATCAGCAGTGACAGTGAGCAACAGACAGCAGTGACAGCATCAGTGACAGCGACAATCAGCAGTGACAGCATCAGTGACAGTGAGCGACATTTAAGCAGTGACAGGATCAGTGACGGTAACACTCAGCAATGGCAGCATCAGTGACAATCAGCAGCGACAGCATCTGTGACGAGCAACAATCAGCAGTGACAATCAGCAGTGGCAGCATCAGTGACAATCAGCAGTGATAGCATCAGTTTACAGCAAGCACCTATCAGCAGTGGCAGGATCAGTGACAATCAGCAGTGGCAGCATCAGTGACATTGAGCGACAATCAGCAGTGACAGCATCAGTGACAGTGAGCGACAATCAGCAGTGACAGCATCAGTGACAGTGAGCGACAATCATCAGTGGCAGCATCAGTGACAGTGACAATTAGCAGTGACATCAGCAGTGACAGTGAGCAACCATCAGCAGTGCCAGTGAGCAACAATCAGCAGTGGCAGCATCAGTGACAGTGAGCAACCATCAGCAGTGCCAGTGAGCGACAATCAGCAGTGACAGCATCAGTGACAGTGAGCGACAATCAGCAGTGGCAGCATCATTGACAGTGACAATTAGCAGTGACATCATCAGTGACACTGAGCAACCATCAGCAGTGCCAGTGAGCGACAATCAGCAGTGACAGCATCAGTGACGGTGACAATCAGCAGTGACAGCATCAGTCACAGTGAGCGATAATCAGCAGTGGCAGCATCAGTGACCGTGTAAATCAGCTGTGGCAGCATCAGTGACTGACAATCAGCAGTAGCAGCATCAGCGACAGTGAGCGACAATCAGCAGTGGCAGCATCAGTGACAGTGACAATCAGCAGTGACAGTGAGCGATAATAGGCAGTGACAGTGTAAATCAGCAGTGGCAGCATCAGTGACAGTGAGCGACATACAGCAGTGGCAGCATCAGTGACATTGAGTGACAATCAGCAGTGTCAGCATTAGTGACCGTGTAAATCAGCCGTGGCAGCATCAGTGACAGTGACAATCAGCAGTGGCAGCATCAGCGACAGTGAGCGACCATCAGCAGTGGCAGCATCAGTGACAATCAGCAGTGGCAGCATCAGTGGCAGTGAGCGACAATCAGCAGTGGCAGCATCAGTGGCAGTGAGCGACAATCAGCAGTGGCAGCATCAGTGACCGTGTAAATCAGCCGTGGCAACATCAGTGACAGTGACAATCAGCAGTAGCAACATCAGCGACAGTGAGCGACCATCAGCAGTGGCAGCCTCAGTGACAGTGACAATCAGCAGTGGCAGTGAGCGACAATCAGCAGTGACAGCATCAGTGACAGTGTAAATCAGCAGTGGCAGCATCAGTGACAGTGAGCGACTTACAGCAGTGGCAGCATCAGTGACATTGAGTGACAATCAGCAGTGACAGTGAGCGACAATCGGCAATCGGCAGTGGCAGCATCAATGACAGTGACAATCAGCAGCAACAGCATTAGTGACAGTGAGCGACAATCAGCAGTGACAGCATCAGTGACAGTGAGCGACAATCAGCAGTGACAGCATCAGTGACAGTGAGCGACAATCAGCAGTGACAGCATCAGTGACGGTGACAATCAGCAGTGACAGTGACAATCAGCAGTGACAGTGAGTGACAATCAGCAGTGGCAGCATCAATGACAGTGAGTGACAATCAGCAGTGGCAGCCTCAGCGACAGTGACAATCAGCAGTGACAGCATCAGTGACGGTAACACTCAGCAATGGCAGCATCAGTGACAATCAGCAGCGACAGCATCAGTGACAGCGAGTAACAATCAGCAGTGACATCAGCAGTGACAGCATCAGTGACAGTGACAATCAGCAGCAACAGCATCAGTGATAACGAGCAACAATCAGCAGTGACAATTAGCAGTGGCATCAGCAGTGACAGTGAGCAACAATCAGCAGTGACAGTATCATTGACAGTGAGCAACAATCAGCAGTGGCAGCATCAGTGACAGTGACAATCAGCAGTGACAGCATCAGTGACGGTAACACTCAGCAATGGCAGGATCAGTGACAGTGACAATCAGCAGCAACAGCATCAGTGACAGCGAGCAACAATCAGCAGTGACAATCAGCAGTGGCAGCATCAGTGACAGTGACAATCAGCAGTGACAATATCAGTGACAGTGAGCGACAATCAGCAGTGACAGCATCAGTGACAGTGAGCGACAATCAGCAGTGACAGCATCAGTGACAGTGAGCGACAATCAGCAGTGGCAGCATCAGTGACAGTGAGCGACAAACAGCAGTGGCAGTATCAGTGACAATCAACAGTGACAGCATCAGTGACTGACAATCAGCAGTAGCAGCATCAGCGACAGTGAGCGACAATCAGCAGTGGCAGCATCAGTGACAGTGACAATCAGCAGTGGCAGCATCAGTGACGGTAACACTCAGCAATGGCAGCATCAGTGACAGTGACAATCAGCAGCAACAGCATCAGTGACAGCGAGCAACAATCAGCAGTGACAATCAGCAGTGGCAGCATCAGTGACCGTGACAATCAGCAGTGACAATATCATTGACAGTGAGCGACAATCAGCAGTGACAGCATCAGTGACAGTGAGCGACAATCGGCAGTGGCAGCATCAGTGACCTTGAGCGACAGCATCAGTGACAATCAGCAGTGACAGTGAGCGACAATCGGCAATCGGCAGTGGCAGCATCAATGACAGTGACAATCAGCAGCAACAGCATTAGTGACAGTGAGCGACAATCAGCAGTGACAGTATCAGTGACAGTGAGCGACAATCAGCAGTGACAGCATCAGTGACAATCAGCAGTGACAGTGAGCGACAATCAGAAGTGACAGCATCAGTGACGGTGACAATCAGCAGTGACAGCATCAGTGACAGTGACAATCAGCAGTGACAGTGAGTGACAATCAGCAGTGGCAGCATCAATGACAGTGAGTGACAATCAGCAGTGGCAGCCTCAGCGACAGTGACAATCAGCAGTGACAGCATCAGTGACGGTAACACTCAGCAATGGCAGCATCAGTGACAATCAGCAGCGACAGCATCAGTGACAGCGAGTAACAATCAGCAGTGACATCAGCAGTGACAATCAGCAGTGACAGCATCAGTGACAGTGACAATCAGCAACAACAGCATCAGTGACAGCGAGCAACAATCAGCAGTGACAATCAGCAGTGGCATCAGCAGTGACAGTGAGCAACAATCAGCAGTGACAGCATCATTGACAGTGAGCAACAATCAGCAGTGACAGCATCATTGACAGCGAGCAACAATCAGCAGTGGCAGCATCAGTGACAGTGAGCGACAATCAGCAGTGGCATCATCAGTGACAGTGAGCAACAATCAGCAGTGACAGCATCATTGACAGTGAGCAACAATCAGCAGTGACAACATCATTGACAGCGAGAAACAATCAGCAGTGGCAGCATCAGTGACGGTGACAATCAGCAGTGACAGCATCAGTGACGGTAACACTCAGCAATGGCAGGATAAGTGACAGTGACAATCAGCAGCAACAGCATCAGTGACAGCGAGCAACAATCAGCAGTGACAATCAGCAGTGGCTGCATCAGTGACAGTGACAATCAGCAGTGACAATATCAGTGACAGTGAGCGACAATCAGCAGTGACAGCATCAGTGACAGTGAGCGACAATCAGCAGTGACAGCATCAGTGACAGTGAGCGACAATCAGCAGTGGCAGCATCAGTGACAGTGAGCGACAAACAGCAGTGACAGTATCAGTGACAATCAACAGTGACAGCATCAGTGACAGTGACAATCAGCAGTGGCAGCATCAGTGACGGTAACACTCAGCAATGGCAGCATCAGTGACAGTGACAATCAGCAGCAACAGCATCAGTGACAGCGAGCAACAATCAGCAGTGACAATCAGCAGTGGCAGCATCAGTGACAGTGACAATCAGCAGTGACAATATCATTGATAGTGAGCGACAATCAGCAGTGACTGCATCAGTGACAGTGAGCGACAAT
The DNA here is from genome assembly GCF_027579735.1 of Bombina bombina. Lineage (NCBI taxonomy): Eukaryota > Metazoa > Chordata > Amphibia > Anura > Bombinatoridae > Bombina > Bombina bombina. Next base: position 1,123,903,382 of record NC_069504.1, read on the forward strand.
CGGCAGTGGCAGCATCAGTGACAGTGAGCGACAAACAGCAGTGACAGCATCAGTGACAATCAACAGTGACAGCATCAGTGACTGACAATCAGCAGTAGCAGCATCAGCGACTGTGAGCGACAATCAGCAGTGACAGCATCAGTGACAGTGACAATCAGCAGTGGAAGCATCGGTGACAGTGATAATCAGCAGTGGCAGCATCAGTGACATCAGCAGTGACAGCATCAGTGACGGCGACACTCAGCAATGGTAGCATCAGTGACAATCAGCAGCAACCGCATCGGTGACAGCGAGCAACAATCAGCAGTGACAATCCGTAGTGGCAGCATCAGTGACAATCAGCAGTGACAATATCAGTGACAGTGAGCGACAATCAGCAGTGACAGTGAGCGACAATCAGCAGTGACAGCATCAGTGACAGTGAGCGACAATCAGCAGTGGCAGCATCAGTGACAGTGAGCGACAAACAGCAGTGACAGTATCAGTGACAATCAACAGTGACAGCATCAGTGACTGACAATCAGCAGTAGCAGCATCACCGACAGTGAGCGACAATCAGCAGTGTCAGTGACAGTGACAATCAGCAGTGGCAGCATCAGTGACAGTGACAATCAGCGTTGACAGCATCAGTGACGGTATCACTCAGCAATGGCAGCATCAGTGACAGTGACAATCAGCAGCAACAGCATCAGTGACAGCGAGCAACAATCAGCAGTGGCAGCATCAGTGACAGTGACAATCAGCAGTGACAGCATCAGTGACAGTGAGCGACAATCAGCAGTGACAGCATCAGTGACAGTGAGCGACAATCAGCAGTGACAGCATCAGTGACAGTGAGCGACAATCAGCAGTGGCAGCATCAGTGACAGTATCAGTGACAATCAACAGTGACAGCATCAGTGACTGACAATCAGCAGTAGCAGCATCAGCGACAGTGAGCGACAATCAGCAGTGGCAGCATCAGTGACCATGACAATCAGCAGTGGCAGCATCAGTGACCATGACAATCAGCAGTGGCAGCATCAGTGACCATGACAATCAGCAGTGGCAGCATCGGTGACAGTGACAATCACCAGTGACAGCATCAGTGACTGACAATCAGCAGTAGTAGCATCAACGACAGTGAGCGACAATCAGCAGTGACAGCATCATTGACAGTGACAATCAGCAGTGACAGTTAGCGATAATCAGCAGTGACAGCATCAGTGACAGTGTAAATCAACAGCGACAGCATCATTGACAGCGAGCGACAATCAGCAGTGACATCAGTAGTGACAGCATCAGTGACAGTGACAATCGGCAGTGACAGCATCAGTGAGCGTCAATCAGCAGTGACATCAGTAGTGACAGCATCAGTGACAGTGACAATCGGCAGTGACAGCATCAGTGACTGACAATCAGCAGTAGTAGCATCAGCAACAGTAAGCGACAATTACCAGTGACAGCATCAGTGACTGACAATCAGCAGTAGTAGCATCGACAGTGAGCGACAATCAGCAGTGACAATCAGCAGTGACAGTGAGCGATAATCAGCAGTGACAGCATCAGTAACAGTGTAAATCAACAGAGACAGCATCATTGACAGCGAGCGACAATCAGTAGTGACAGCATCAGTGACAGTGACAATCGGCAGTGACAGCATCAGTGACTGACAATCAGCAGTAGTAGCATCAGCGACAGTAAGCGACAATCAGCAGTGACAGCATCAGTGACAGTGTAAATCAGCAGTGGCAGCATCAGTGACAGTGAGCGACATACAGCAGTGGCAGCATCAGTGACAGTGAGCGACAATCAGCAGTGATAGCATCAGTGACAGCATCAGTGATAGTGAGCAACAATCGGCAGTGACAGTAAGCGACAATCAGCATTGACATCATCAGTGACAATCAGCAGTGGCAGCATCAGTGACAGTGACAATCAGCAACAGCATCAGTGACAGTGACAATCAGCAGTGACAGTATCAGTGACAATGAGCGACAATCAGCAGTGACAGCATCAGTGACAGTGACAATCAGCAGTGACAGCATCAATGACAGTGATAATCAGCAGTGACAGCATCAGTGACCGTGAGCGACAATCAGCAGTACAGCATCAGTGACAGTGAGCGACATACAGCAGTGATAACATCAGTGACAGTGAGCAATAATCAGCAGTGACAGTGAGCGACAATGAGCAGTGACGGCATCACTCAGCAGTGGCAGCATCAGTGACAGTGACAATCAGCATCGACAGCATCAGTGACAGCGTGCAACAATCAGCAGTGGCAGCATCAGTGACAACATCAGTGACAGTGAGCAACAGGCATGAGTGACAGTGAGCAACAATTAGCAGTGACAACATCAGTGACAGTGAGCGACAATAAGCAGTGACAGCATTAGTGACAGTGAGCGACTTTTAAGCAGTGACAGCATAAGTGACAGTGAGCGACAGAAGTGACAGCATCAGTGACCGTGAGCGACAATCAGCAGTGACAGCATCAGTGACAGTGAGCGAAATCAGCAGTGGCAGCATCAGGGACAGTGAGTGACAATCAGCAGTGACAGCATCAGTGATAGTAAGCAACAATCGGCAGTGACGGCATCAGTGACAGTAAGCGACAATCAGCAGTGACATCATCAGTGACAATCAGCAGTGGCAGCATCAGTGACAGTGACAATCAGTAGCGCCAGCATCAGTGAGCAACAATCAGCAACAGCATCAGTGACAGTGACAATCAGCAGTGACAGTATCAGTGACAATGAGCGACAATCAGCAGTGGAAGCCTCAGTGACAGTGATAATCAGCAGTGACAGCATCAGTGACAATCAGCAGTGGCAGCATCAGTGACAGTGAGCGACAATCAGCAGTGACGGCATCAGTGACAGTGAGCGACAATCAGCAGTGACAGCATCAGTGACAATCAGCAGTCGTAGCATCAGTGACAGTGAGCAACAATCAGCAGTGACAGCATCAGTGACAGTGTAAATCAGCAGTGGTAGCATCAGTGACAGTATAAATCAGCAGTGACAGCATCAGTGACAGTGTAAATCAGCAGTGGTAGCATCAGTGACAGTATAAATCAGCAGTGACAACATCAGTGACAGTGACAATCAGCAGTGGTAGCATCAGTGACAGTGAGCAACCATCAGCAGTGACAACATCAGTGACAGTGAGCGACAATCAGCAGTGACAACATCAGTGACAGTGAGCATCAATCGGCAGTGACATCATTAGTGACAGTGAGCGACATTTAAGCAGTGACAGCATAAGTGACAGTGAGCGACAGTCAGCAGTGACAGCATCAGTGACAGTGAGCGACAATCAGCAGTGACAGCATCAGTGTCAGTGACAATCAGCAGCAACAGCATAAGTGACAGCGAGCAACAATCAGCAGTGACAGCATCAGTGACAATCAGCAGTGGCAGCATCTGTGACAGTGACAATCATCAGTGGCAGCATCAGTGTTAGTGAGCAACAAGCATCAGTGACAGTGAGCAACAATCAGCAGTGCCAGTGAGCGACTATCAGCAGTGACAGCATCAGTGTCAGTGACAATCAGCAACAGCATAAGTGACAGCGAGCAACAATCAGCAGTGACATCATCAGTGACAATCGGCAGTGGCAGCATCAGTGATAGTGACATCAGTAGCGCCAGCATCAGTGAGCAACAATCAGCAACAGCATCAGTGACAGGGACAATTGGCAGTGACAGCATCAGTAACAATGAGCGACAATCAGCAGTGACACTATCATTGACAGTGACAATCAGCAGTGGCAGCATCAGTGACAGTGAGAATTAGCAGTGACAGCATCAGTGACTGACAATTAGCAGTGGCAGCATCAGTGACAGTGAGCGACAATCAGCAGTGACAGCATCAGTGACAGTGAGCGACAATCAGCAGTGACAGCATCAGTGACAGTGACAATCAGCAGTGACCGCATCATTGACAATGAGCGACAATCAGCAGTGACAGCATCAGTGACAATCAGCAGTGGTAGCATCAGTGACAGTGTGCGACAATCAGCAATGGTAGCATCTGTGACAGTGTAAGTCAGCATTGGTAGCATCAGTGACAGGCAGCAGTGACAGCAGCAGTGACAGTGACAATCAGCAGTGACTGCATCAGTGACAATGAGCGACAATCAGCAGTGACAGCATCAGTGACAATCAGCAGTGGTAGCATCATTGACAGTGAGCAACAATCAGCAGTGACAACATCAGTGACAGTGAGCGACAATCAGCAGTGACAACTTCAGTGACAGTGAGCGACAATCGGCAGTGACAGCATTAGTGACAGTGACAATCAGCAGTGGCAGCATCAGTGACGGCATTAGTGACTGACAATCAGCAGAGGCAGCATAAGTGATAGTGAGCGACAATAAGCAGTGGCAGCATCAGTGACAGTGAGAGACAATCGGCAGTGACAGCATCAGTGATAGTGACAATCAGTGGCAGCATCAGTGACAGTGACAATCAGCAGTGACTGCATCAGTCACTGAAAATCAGCAGTGGCAGCATCAGTGACAGTGAGCGACAATCAACAGTGTCAGGATCAGTGACGGTAGCAATCAGCAGTAGCAGCATCAGTGACTGACAATCAGCAGCAAAAGCATCAGTGACAGCGAGCAACAATCATCAGTGACATCAGCAGTTACAGCATCAGTGAGAATCAGCAGTGGCAGCAGCAGTGACGGTGAGCAAAAATCAGCAGTGACGGTGAGAGACGATCAGCAGTGACAGCATCAGTGACAGTGAGAGACAATCAGCAGTGACAACATCAGTGACAATCAGCAGTGAAAGCATCAGTGACAATCAGCAGTGCCAGCATCCGCGAGCAACAATCAGCAGTGACAGCATCAGTGACAGTGAGAGACAGTCAGCATTGACAGCATCAGTAACCATGAGCGACAATCAGCAGTGGTAGCATCAGTGACAGTGAGCGACAATGAGCAACAATCGGCAGTGACAGCATAATTGACAATGACAATCAACAGTGGCAGCATCAGTTACAGCATTAGTGACTGACAATCAGCAGTGGCAGCATCAGTGACCGTGAGCGACAATCAGCAGTGACAGCATCAGTAACAGCGAGCGACAATCAGCAGTGACAGCATCAGTGACAATCAGCATTGACAACATCAGTGACAGTGAGTGACAATCAGCAGTGACGACATCAGTGACAGTGAGCGATAATCAGCAGTGACGGTATCAGTGACAGTGAGCGACAATCAGCAGTGACGGCATCAGTGACAGTGAGCGACAATCAGCAGTGACTGCATCAGTGACTGTGAGCGACAATCAGGAGTGGCAGCATCAGTGACTGTGTAATTCAGCAGTGGCAGTATCAGTGTAAATCAGCAGCGCCAGCATCAGTGAGCAACAATCAGCAGTGACAGCATCAGTGACAGTGACAATCCCCACCTGATGCATCTGACCTATTTCCCATTGGATTTGTGATAGTTTTATGACTTCATACTGTTTGTTGTCATATTATTATTCAGCAGTACCAACTAAAACTTGTTGTTATATCATATTATTATTCAGCAGTACCAACTAAATCTTGTTGTTATATCATATTATTATTTAGCAGTACCAACTAAATCTTGTTGTTCTATCATATTATTATTTAGCAGTACCAACTAAATCTTGTTGTTCTATCATATTATTATTTAGCAGTACCAACTAAAACTTGTTGTTATATCATATTATTCAGCAGTACCAACTAAATCTTGTTGTTATATCATATTATTATTCAGCATTACCAAATAAAACTTGTTGTTATATCATATTATTATTCAGCAGTACCAACTAAATCTTGTTGTTATATCATATTATTATTTAGCAGTACCAACTAAAACTTGTTGTTCTATCATATTATTATTCAGCAGTACCAACTAAATCTTGTTGTTATATCATATTATTATTCAGCAGTACAACTAAATCTTGTTGTTATATCATATTATTATTCAGCAGCACCAACTAAAACTTGTTGTTATATCATATTATTATTCAGCAGCACCAACTAAAACTTGTTGTTATATCATATTATTATTTAGCAGTACCAACTAAAACGTGTTGTTATATCATATTATTATTCAGCAGTACCAACTAACACTTGTTGTTATATCATATTATTATTCAGCAGTACCAACTAAAACTTGTTGTTATATCATATTATTATTCAGCAGTACCAACTAAAACTTGTTGTTATATCATATTATTATTTAGCAGTACCAACTAAAACTTGTTGTTATATCATATTATTATTCAGCAGTACCAACTAAAACTTGTTGTTATATCATATTATTATTCAGCAGTACCAACTAAAACTTGTTGTTATATCATATTATTATTCAGCAGTACCAACTAAAACTTGTTTAAATTCTAGAAAACCTAGAGTTACATTTCTGCTTGTTGTTGTTTCTCACTGTAATGCAGTTTACAGTCAGGCATTGATTTAAACCTCTGCTCCCTGTGTTCTTCACCACACCCAGCGTGGCTGGAATGAGTAAAAGTGGGTGTGTATCAGTTTTATCCCCACCCTGACCCCAGGCGGCGCAGATCTGCACACAGCAGAAACCTCAAAGGACCAGACCAGTGCCGATATGTGGGATACTCGGCTGTTCAGCACTTATAGGGTTATTTATTATTTAATACTTCAGTCTGATAATCAGATTCATCCTTTTTATTGCCAGAATGTGCTACAACACATTATAGCCAAGGGGTATTAAAGAAGTTGCAATACTTTTAGCTGAAGCAAATCACAGATAATTTAAATGAACTTTTGGGGATGTTTTACAGTGAATAATACAGACTGTTGTAAGATTTATTTTATGTTTAATAAATAAACTGATAAGGCAAATAATGCACTGTTCTTTGAGTCTATACAATGAAAAACGCATCTTAAAGGGACTTTAAACACTAAGGGCTAGATTATGAGTGGAGCAGGAATTATCGCTCATGCTTGTGAGCTAACTCCACTAGAAGTATGTTTTCTGCTCGCTTTGGACACCGCTCTTATTACAAGTTAAAAATAAAAAATGTTTGCACTCATGCTTGTCTGACGTGCGTAAATAAATTTGAATATTGCGCATTTCTTAATTTAGATCTTAACCAGGTCGGGTAAGCGCACATAAGGAAGTGTTATTGCAATATTAGTACGAATTAATATAAATAATTAAAAGCAATAAACATACTGCAATAATAATATTCTAAATAATCCTTAGACTATATCTATATATTTTACAGTATGCTTATTAATTTTTAATTATTTTTATTAATGTTAATTAATATTTTATATGTAATATTTCATATACATATTTACAATGTTTATATATGTATCTCTGTGTTAAAGCACTTTGTTGCCTTTTTCCCCCTAACACCTGAGATCTCGTATCTTTGAGCCCTTATAACGTCTTTTTCAATAATTTTTATAAGAATCTTATGAGTGTAACTGTACTTTTGAATGTATTTTTGATGTTTTTTTATTTGAGTGTAACAGTTAACCAGAGCTCTGAGGTTGCGATAACCCGATGAGCGTTAATTTTAATTGTGCTCAAGCGAATGACTTTACTTTGAACTTGTGATACACGTTCTACTTCCAATGTGCGCAAACACTCGTAATAAACCCCTTTTTCTTCCTAATGGGAAAGAGTCCACAGCCGCATTCATTGCTTTTGGGAAATAAGAACCTGGCCACCAGGAGGAGGTAAAGACACCCCAACCAAAGGCTCAAATTGTTTTGTCTCTTATGGAGGGTTCTACTCTTCGCAATGGGACAGGAGTTTAATTAACCCTTTTAGCTTCTAGGGCCTAGGTAAATGTTAGAGTCCGGAGATGCAGGGGGAGCTTCCCTTTGCGACGCTATCCCGACTCATATTAACAGCTCCATAAGCAATCAGCGTTGACGAGTTTCGCTGCCGGCTTTTTACACTCAAGTCCATGTCAGGAGCGAAGCTACTAACCTGTCACACTTGAAGGGCCATGTTCCTGTTCCACGGCGTAGATTCTGGTAAGATCGTTTAATTTTTTATTATATAATGTTAGCACAGAAGACAGGGTCACAGTGTGGCGCCTTTTATCTTTATAGAACCAAGGGATAATATCTCCTTAAGGGGATTATTTAACAGGGGGGAATAATAATCTTATATGTTTATTTGATTTTATGCTGCTTTATGTGTGAGATGTTAGGCTCATAGGCTGTTATGGAATATACAGTTTCACTTTCACTTTGAGAGCCATGCAGCTTACAAGCTTGGCGCTTTTTTTTTTCCTCATAGCAGGGACAGTCCTACATTGTGCACTATGTGATTCATTCCCTCTTCCATGACCGGACTATCAGAGAGGAGTCCTAAATCTCTGTACTGTCTGGGTCATAGGAAGTTGTGAGTGCCACAGCCACAGTGCTGTTTTTTTAATAAAATAAGATGTTTTATTTGTCTAGTTCTCTGGTTATTGCACTAGCGATGGAGGATTCTGTTACTTTAGAGGCCACTCCCTCTATTCCTAAAGAGTAATTCCTGTTTATATGGTGAGGAGGCCCTAGTTCCCCTTCTCAATTATGTTCCATATGCCTTGATAATGTGATAATTATGTTCCATATGCCTTGATAATGTGATAATTATGTTGCATATGCCTTGATAATGTGATATCAAACATGTTTGATACCACGGAGCCGTCCACCTCTGAGGAGTTGTTGTCCAGTGAGGTGCGTACCCTACATTGTTATCTCTATACACATGCAGTTTTCCCGTAGCATTGCGGATCCTCCATCTGGAGGGGGCCTTTTCTCTTGTTAAGTGTATCCAGTCCACGGATCATCCATTACTTGTGGGATATTCTCCTTCCCAACAGGAAGTTGCAAGAGGATCACCCACAGCAGAGCTGCTATATAGCTCCTCCCCTCACTGCCATATCCAGTCATTCTCTTGCAACTCTCAACAAAGATGGACGTAGTAAGAGGAGAGTGGTGTATTATAGTTAGTTTTTTAACTTCAATCAAAAGTTTTTTTTTTTTTTTTTTTTTTTTGTTTTTTTTTTATTAAGGTTCATGCACAAGATTACAAACAATAAAGGCTTAGCAATGCATATATACATCCCCACATAGTAGACCAAACATCAACTGTTTCCAAATAAAGGAAATATACAAATTTCATGTGCACACGAGTCACAGCTGGTGAACACAATATAAATATACACTAATATGTAGTGGAATGCAGGAGATTGCAGGGAGTTAAACGAAAATATGATACAAGCTCAGGTAACCTTGGTTTTTCTCAATTTTTTAACAAAATACAAATCTTATTATTTACCCCTAATGTGTAGTGTATAAAAATGAAACAAATAAGACTCCCCGTACAAGATAAAAAAATAAAAAATAGTGGTCTCTTTTGGACCTCTAGTAATACTATATATTAGCGAGGGGAAATTACAGGGGATATATAACAGGTAGAAAACATATAGAGCCACTCTTGGGCCTGTAGTAATATGTGCTTACATTAGGAATAGTGCTATCACAAGCGACATTAACAAGATAATGGCTATTAAACAAAACATAATTTGTAATACACTCCACCTTAGTTATCATCTATAGAAAACTGAAGTTAGGAGAGCAAATATAAAAATAGAAGCTCGTTAGGAATCAGCATAGAAGTTCTATTAGGTCTTGTACTATATCCTATTTTCAGACATACCTTTGTACATACAAATGTGACTATACAATCCAGGGCTGGATAGAGGCTCCCTTGTTTCTGAATACGTATTCTCTATATAAGACAGTTAGAGATCATAAAGTAGCCTCTCTATATTTACAAATGTAGTACAAGTTGGAATGATGATATATTACACCATATGATATTTTATTATAGCAAGAAGCCTCTATACCCCTATGGGTAATCAGTTGTAACCCCTGTTATAGTGTACTTACTGATGCATAGCTTTAAATAAAATGAACTTGGCAATATAAATCACAAACAAAAAGAAAAACACAGAGTAGTAGTGCATAAGCAACAGAGTCAGCCAGCTAAACATCTGTCCTTTCCTGTATCTATAGTGAACACCACTATGTGCAGATGCCTCTATGGGTATAAACTGGACTTGTGTACTAAAGATAGGTGAAGACCTCTTGCTGTTATGTTTGTTCAGGAGTGTTTGACCCAGGTATCATTAATTATGGGATTAATCCACAGTAAGTAGTGTAATATGTTAATAACAGCAACTAACAAGCCTAGGCACCTAAAGCCTTCTACCAATGTGGGGGGTGATTAGAGGGTCGCATTACTATATATAATCTAAGAAAATGGAGTTGTTAAAGTAAGGGTAAAACAGGTCTAATGGGACAGAAAGGAACATCAAATACTTTCAATTTAAACTAGATATTATCCAATAAGTGCGTCAATAGCTGCATTAATAACGACACTGAAGTTTGGAAAAGCAGAAAGATGAGTAGAACTAAGCATTGGTCTTAGCTGCGTTGCTGTAATATAAAAATTAACATCATTATCATGCTGACCACTCACATATATCTCTGAATAAAATATTAAATCTCTTTACTGAAATTAAAGTTTGCAACTATAGGAATCTAAAAGGTAATGTCAGACAGCGAGGTCATCATTAATTATTCAACTATTGTGAGCATATCTGAAAAGGACACAGCACCAGGTACTTGTAGCAGTCTCTCTACCATTCCCTGGAATTGCCCTGGAGTCTATCCAATTCCAGATTTCATAGTTATCAGTAAATAAGGGGTCTTAAACTGCCCTACCAAAGGCAGAGTTAGTCCAGAGTACTCTCTAGGAGCCTCCAAAATTATCTGAAGCTCCGCTGCACCAAGAAGTAGAGATCGATCTCCATATAACATAGACTCTTTCATCAACTGATCAAACATAGGGCGGCCGGCCGGCCCGCCCTGGGAACACGAAAAGAGCAGGTCTGCCGTGGTTCTGCACGAATAATTGTCCCTCAAGGAGTGCTCCATGTCTCTCTTCTCAGTCGGTCTCTGCGTACGGATCTGTCTCCGCTTCACCGCCCAGATCACCGGGAGCTCCAGGGAGCACCTCGGCACCGTATCAAAGAGGGGGTAGGTAAAAGGAGGGTCCAGATGACAGCACCGGATCATCTGCTTCTCTGGGGATCTCTCCTTCACAGCTTGACTAGAGGGTGCCTTGTCCAACGGTTGCCATATGTCTTCTATAGTATTGCGCAGTTTGTTTTCAAACTCTCCCAGCAAGGCCAGAATAGCGTGGCAGATCGATTCCATACTTAGGTGATCGTGCTCTAACTAAGACGATAATTAGGTAGATAGCCTCTCCATATAATAAGCCAATCTTATTCTCCACAGATTATGCTTATTCTTACAGCAAAGGGTTAGTAGTTATACTTCAGCGCAAATGGCTGGATTGCCTGTTTCGTCAGGATAATGGGGGGGATGGATGAAGTCCCAGGCCGCTACCAGGCCTCCGCTGTGCTCCTCATCCTTGCAGGGCTGCTTTATCGAGATCAAGTACAAAAAGTTACTCCAATCGACTCTACTAGTATTAATTCTTGTTATGTCACAGATAATAGACTTGGAGTCAGGATATAAGAGTGTTAACCAGCGGTTTTAACAACTCCTCAGTGTAGCCGATATTAGAAAGCAGCCATCTTAGTCGCTGGTCGGACACGCCCCCCCCAAAAGTTTGTTATTTTTAAATGGTACCGGAGTGTACTGTTTCATCTCAGGCAGCATTAGAAGAAGAATCTGCCTGTGATTTCTATGATCTTAGCAGAAGTAACTAAGATCCACTGCCGTTCTCACATATTCTGAGGAGTGAGGTAACTTCAGAGGGGGAATGGCGTGCAGGTTTTCCTGCAATAAGGTATGTGCAGTTAATATATTTCTAGGGATGGAATTTGCTAGAAAAATGCTGCTGATACCGGATTAATGTAAGTTAAGCCTTAAATGCAGTGATAGCGACTGGTATCAGGCTTATTAATAGAGATACATACTCTTATAAAAGTGTAATATAAAACATTTGCTGGCGTGTTAATCGTTTTTATATATGTTTGGTGACAAAACTTATTGGGACCTAGTTTTTTTCCACATGGCTGGCTTGATTTTTGCCTAGAAACAGTTTCCTGAAGCTTTCCACTGTTGCAATATGAGTGGGAAGGGCCTATTTTAGTGCTTTTCTGTGCAGCTAAAAATACTGACAGAGACATTCAGCTTCCCTCTGCATGATACAGGACATCTCTGAAGGGCTCAAAAGGCTTCAAAGTCGTGTTTGAGGAGGGTAACAATCACAATAGACTGTGGCAGTTGTTGTGACTGTGTTTAAAAAACGTTTTTGTCATTTATTATTCTGTTTTTGTTATTAAGGGGTTAATCATCCATTTGTAAGTGGGTGCAATGCTCTGCTGACTTGTTACATACACTGTAAAAATTTTGTTAGTGTAACTGCCTTTTTTCACTGTTATTTCAAATTTTGTCAAAATTTGTTTCTCTTAAAGGCACAGTAACGTTTTTTATATTGCTTGTTAACTTGCTTTAAAGTGTTTTCCAAGCTTGCTAGTCTCATTGCTAGTCTGTACAAACATGTCTGAAACAGAGGATACTTGTTCATTATGTTTAAAAGCCATGGTGGAGCCCCATAGGAGAATGTGTACTAAATGTATTGATTTCACCTTAAACAGTAAAGATCAGTCTTTATCTATAAAAGAATTGTCACCAGAGGGGTCTGTCGAGGGGGAAGTTATGCCGACTAACTCTCCCCACGTGTCGGACCCTTCGCCTCCCGCTCAAGGGACGCACGCTAATATGGCGCCAAGTACATCAGGGACGCCCATAGCGATTACTTTGCAGGACATGGCTGCAATCATGAATAATACCCTGTCAGAGGTATTATCCAGATTGCCTGAATTGAGAGGCAAGCGCGATAGCTCTGGGGTTAGACGAGATACAGAGCGCGTAGATGCTGTAAGAGCCATGTCTGATACTGCGTCACAATATGCAGAACCTGAGGACGGAGAGCTTCAGTCTGTGGGTGACGTCTCTGAATCGGGGAGACCTGATTCAGAGATTTCTAATTTTAAATTTAAGCTTGAGAACCTCCATGTATTGCTTGGGGAGGTATTAGCTGCTCTGAATGACTGTGACACAATTGCAGTGCCAGAGAAATTGTGTAGGCTGGATAAATACTATGCAGTGCCGGTGAGTACTGATGTTTTTCCAATACCTAAAAGGCTTACAGAAATTATTAGTAAGGAGTGGGATAGGCCCGGTGTGCCCTTTTCCCCACCTCCTATATTTAGAAAAATGTTTCCAATAGATGCCAATACACGGGACTTATGGCAGACTGTCCCTAAGGTGGAGGGAGCAGTTTCTACTTTAGCAAAGCGTACCACTATCCCGGTTGAGGACAGTTGTGCTTTTTCAGATCCAATGGATAAAAAATTAGAGGGTTACCTTAAGAAAATGTTTATTCAACAAGGTTTTATTTTACAGCCCCTTGCATGCATTGCGCCTGTCACTGCTGCGGCGGCATTCTGGTTTGAGGCCCTGGAAGAGGCCATCCATACAGCTCCATTGACTGAAATTGTTGACAAGCTTAGAACTCTTAAGCTAGCTAACTCATTTGTTTCTGATGCCATTGTTCATTTAACTAAACTAACGGCTAAGAATTCCGGATTCGCCATCCTGGTCAGCTGATGTGACTTCAAAGTCTAAATTACTCAACATTCCTTTCAAGGGGCAGACCTTATTCGGGCCTGGTTTGAAAGAAATTATTGCTGACATTACTGGAGGTAAGGGTCATACCCTTCCTCAGGACAGGGCCAAATCAAAGGCCAAACAGTCTAATTTTCGTGCCTTTCGAAATTTCAAGGCAGGTGCAGCATCAACTTCCTCTGCTTCAAAACAAGAGGGAACTTTTGCTCAATCCAAGCAGGCCTGGAAACCTAACCAGTCCTGGAACAAGGGCAAGCAGGCCAGAAAGCCTGCTGCTGCCTCTAAGACAGCATGAAGGAGCGGCCCCTTATCCGACAACGGATCTAGTAGGGGGCAGACTCTCTCTCTTCGCCCAGGCGTGGGCAAGAGATGTTCAGGATCCCTGGGCGTTGGAGATCATATCTCAGGGATATCTTCTGGACTTCAAAGCTTCTCCTCCACAAGGGAGATTTCACCTTTCAAGATTATCTGCAAACCAGATAAAGAAAGAGGCATTCCTAAGCTGCGTACAAGATCTCCTTGTAATGGGAGTGATCCATCCAGTTCCGCGGACGGAACAAGGACAGGGATTCTATTCAAATCTGTTTGTGGTTCCCAAAAAAGAGGGAACCTTCAGACCAATTTTGGATTTAAAGATCCTAAACAAATTCCTCAGAGTTCCGTCATTCAAGATGGAAACTATTCGAACCATTTTACCCATGATCCAAAAGGGTCAGTACATGACCACAGTGGACTTAAAGGATGCCTACCTTCACATTCCGATTCACAAGAATCATCATCAGTTCCTGAGGTTTGCCTTTCTAGACAGGCATTACCAATTTGTAGCTCTTCCATTCGGGTTGGCTACAGCCCCAAGAATTTTTACAAAGGTTCTGGGCTCACTTCTGGCGGTCCTAAGACCGCGAGGCATAGCGGTGGCTCCTTACCTGGACGATATCCTGATACAGGCGTCAAGCTTTCAAATTGCCAAATCTCATACAGAGATAGTTCTGGCATTCCTGAGGTCGCATGGGTGGAAAGTGAACGAAGAAAAGAGTTCTCTATCTCCTCTCACGAGGGTTCCTTCCTAGGGACTCTAATAGATTCTGTAGAAATGAAAATTTACCTGACGGAGTCCAGGTTATCAAAACTTCTAAATGCTTGCCGTGTTCTTCTCTCCATTCTGCGCCCCACGGTGGCTCAGTGCATGGAAGTAATCGGCTTAATGGTAGCGGCGATGGACATAGTGCCATTCGCGCGCCTGCATCTCAGACCGCTGCAATTATGCATGCTCAGTCAGTGGAATGGGGATTACACAGATTTGTCCCCTCTACTAAATCTGGATCAGGAAACCAGAGATTCTCTTCTCTGGTGGTTATCTCGGGCCCATCTGTCCAAGGGTATGACCTTTCACAGACCAGATTGGACAATTGTAACAACAGATGCCAGCCTTCTAGGTTGGGGTGCAGTCTGGAACTCCCTGAAGGCTCAGGGTTCATGGACTCAGGAGGAGAAACTCCTCCCAATAAATATTCTGGAGTTAAGAGCAATATTCAATGCTCTTCTGGCTTGGCCTCCGCTAGCAACACTGAGGTTCATCAGATTTCAGTCAGACAACATCACGACTGTGGCTTACATCAACCATCAAGGGGGAACCAGGAGTTTCCTAGCGATGTCAGAAGTCTCCAAGATAATTCGCTGGGCAGAGACTCACTCTTGCCACCTGTCAGCGATCCATATCCCAGGTGTAGAGAACTGGGAGGCGGATTTTCTAAGTCGTCAGACTTTTCATCCGGGGGAATGGGAAGGAACTCCATCCGGAGGTGTTTGCTCAATTGGTTCTTCGTTGGGGCAAACCAGAATTGGATCTCATGGCGTCTCGCCAGAACGCCAAGCTTCCTTGTTACGGATCCAGGTCCAGGGACCTAGAAGCGGCACTGATAGATGCTCTAGCAGCGCCTTGGTTCTTCAACCTGGCTTATGTGTTTCCACCGTTTCCTCTGCTCCCTCGTCTGATTGCCAAAATCAAACAGGAAAGAGCATCGGTGATATTGATAGGTATGCAGACCTAGTGGACATGTCATCCTTTCCACCATGGACTCTGCCTCTGAGACAAGACCTTCTAATACAAGGTCCTTTCAATCATCCGAATCTACTTTCTCTGAGACTGACTGCATGGAGATTGAACGCTTGATCCTATCAAAGCGTGGCTTCTCCGAGTCAGTAATTGATACCTTAATACAGGCACGAAAGCCTGTCACCAGGAAAATTTACCACAAGATATAGAGTAAATATCTTCATTGGTGTGAATCCAAGAATTACTCATGGAGTAGGGTTAGGATTCCTAGGATATTGTCCTTCCTCCAAGAGGGTTTGAACAAAGGATTATCAGCTAGTTCTTTAAAGGGACAGATTTCTGCTCTGTCTATTCTTTTACACAGGCGTCTGGCAGAAGTTCCAGACGTTCAGGCATTTTGTCAGGCTTTAGTTAGAATTAAGCCTGTGTTTAAACCTGTTGCTCCTCCATGGAGCTTAAACTTGGTTCTTAAAGTTCTTCAAGGGGTTCCGTTTGAACCCCTTCATTCTATTGATATCAAACTTCTTTCATGGAAAGTTCTTTTTCTGATGGCTATTTCCTCGGCTCGAAGAGTCTCGGAGTTATCTGCCTTACATTGTGATTCTCCTTATCTGATCTTTCATTCAGATAAAGTTGTTCTGCGTACAAAACCTGGGTTTTTACCTAAGGTGGTTTCTAACAAGAATATCAAGAGATTGTTGTTCCATCATTATGTCCTAATCCTTCTTCAAAGAAGGAACGTCTTTTGCATAATCTTGACGTAGTCCGTGCCTTGAAGTTTTACTTACAGGCTACTAAAGATTTTCGCCAAACATCTAACCTGTTTGTTGTTTACTCTGGACAGAGGAGAGGTCAGAAGGCCTCGGCAACCTCTCTTTCTTTTTGGCTTCGGAGTATAATCCGTTTAGCCTATGAGACTGCTGGACAGCAGCCTCCTGAAAGGATTACAGCTCATTCTACTAGAGCTGTGGCTTCCACCTGGGCCTTTAAAAATGAGGCCTCTGTTGAACAGATTTGCAAGGCTGCAACTTGGTCTTCCCTTCATACTTTTTCCAAATTTTCCAAATTTGATACTTTTGCTTCTTCGGAGGCTGTTTTTGGGAGAAAGGTTCTACAGGCAGTGGTTCCTTCCGTTTAAGTTCCTGCCTTGTCCCTCCCATCATTCGTGTACTTTAGCTTTGGTATTGGTATCCCACAAGTAATGGATGATCCGTGGACTGGATACACTTAACAAGAGAAAACATAATTTATGCTTACCTGATAAATTTATTTCTCTTGTAGTGTATCCAGTCCACGGCCCGCCCTGTCCTTTTCAGGCAGGTCTAAATTTTAATTAAACTACAGTCACCACTGCACCCTATGGTTTCTGCTTTTCTCGGCTTGTTTCGGTCGAATGACTGGATATGGCAGTGATATAGCAGCTCTGCTGTGGGTGATCCTCTTGCAACTTCCTGTTGGGAAGGAGAATATCCCACAAGTAATGGATGATCCGTGGACTGGATACACTACAAGAGAAATAAATTTATCAGGTAAGCATAAACTATGTTTTTTCTCCAGACGTTACTGCGCAGTTCAGACGACGGCGTCTGCAGCCTTAATGCTTTACCTCACCCTGCTAAGTGCAAGCGAAAGGTTACATATTGCACTCCTTCCAAGAGTACATTAAATACATTTTGGATTTAACTGATAGGGTTATCCGAGGATGAAGTTCTTCTGAGACTTCAGAGTATGAATTTTCTGGGTCAGGGTCTGCTGCCTCTCAACCTCCAGCGTAGGAACCAGACTTTAGTTTTAGGAATTTGTGCTTTTTCTAAAGGAAGTTTTTGGCAAATTCAGGGGTTCCAGAGGTCATATTGCCTGATGAACCTTTATTTCCTAAATTGAATAGAGTTTGAGAACAGGGTGGTGCCTTCCCTGTTCCTGTTGTCCCGGGTACTCCACCTTGGACTGTACAGTTCCCTGCGGGTGCGACTGTCCCTGAGTGTTGTGCCTTCCGTTACAGAATTGCGCCCCTATCGTGTTACTCAGACATGTTTTTTTAGTTATTGAACGACCCTATCCTTATCGGATACGGGAATACTCAGTCTGCTTTTCGAATGGCGCACCTCATTAGACATGTGGGGGTGATGTAATCTCCTGGTTGTCCATGTATTGAGATCTTTACCAGTTGTGTTTTTTTTTGGAAGATCAGGGCGCCGTTTGGCTGGTCCTGCGGTAGGCCTGTTTCTTTTGGGTTGACCTATGGGTTGCCTTGTATTTTATTTTCATCCGAAAGGATGTCCTGTCTGTTTTCCTTCCCCTCTGAGGGAGGATTTATGCAGCTTGACGGTTAGGACCCAGATTGCAGGCTGGTCCTGTTTGGGTTCAGTTCTGTCTGGTAGCTGTTCGGACTTGTGGTGCTGCTCTGCTTGGCTGGTCCAGTAGAGGTGCCGAGTGCTCGTGTTATCCTCTGTGTTCAACTAAGCATTTTAGAGGACCGGTGGGTCCGTGAGGTAGGAAGGATTGTTTCAGTCCTTATAGCCTTCAATTTGGATGACTGGGTCAGTGAAGTTCCGCTACGTCTCTTTCTCTTGTGTCTGGGGTTGTCAGACCCTAGAGCTCCTTCCCATGTAGTGGAGGGTTGGTGGGCTTGTGCCCTCTTGCTGCCGAGTTTGGCGGTTTGGCCTTTTTTCTTTTGCGGCCCTGGGAATTGTCCTTCTGGACTTAGTTCTCAGCAGCTAGTAGTTTATTGGGTAGTTCAGCGGCCTTGCAGGGGTATCCCCTTGCTTGTTGTCCTGCAGCTGTTTGAGCGTTTATGGGCTCTAGTGTCGTACGACTTTTAACTCCTTAGCTCCTTTGGAGCATTGGACTTTGGCAAGGGGTGGTCTCTTCCTCTCAAATCTGTTTTCTCCCTGGTGCTTCCGGTTGCTGAGGCTTCGCTCAGTGTTTTCTCTTGTGGAGTTGTTGCTGGACTTTTTGGCTCTAGGGCCGGTTCGGAGTTCCCCAGTTCCTGGGAACTTGGGCTATGTCCTTTTACTTGGACTAATTGACCTGGTCACTGTTGGCCAGGTTGTCTGTGTGCTGATGCTCATTGGGCGGGACTTACGCTTTTATGGTCAGCTTGCTGTGGTAACCTTATGGATTCACTGCTCTGCAGGCGAATGGGTTTACAGTGTCTCTGCTGCAGCTATTGCACATGGATGTGTGTTAGGAAGCTAATTTCCATTGGGGGATTCCTTCCAAGTTCATCTGCGTTGGAGATTGATCTCTCCTTTAGCCTGTGGCTTTGTGTCTTGTGAGCACGTGCTCTGCCTTTTTGGCCCCATCCCTTTTCTTAGGGTGGGGGACTTATTCTCCTTCTTATGGAGAGGTGGTCTTTTTTCTAGGGATTCTCTTGGATTCAGGAGGTTGGAACTGAGAGTTAACCTTTAAGAGAGTGGTGTTTTTCTTTGGGTTTGTTACGTTCCATCTGGAGTCTTGCTGGTTCTGTGTCGAAACTATGGTGGGCCTTTTGTTAGATTTATTTGGGTCTACGGCCTTGTCGTCTGTTTCTAAGGAGTCGGGTTGACACCCATACTCTGTTGGGATGGCTGTGGCCATTCTTCCACTCGTTTTTGAGCTGGTGTTGGGGTTGTTCTGTTCCCCTGTTTCAGACCTGCCGATGTTTGGGCTGGCCCGGCTGGGAGTAGGTTCTGAGATAAGCTATCATCTTCAGGATCTAGGTGGGCATAGTAGCTAGCTCCCTGGGCTTGAAACAGAAGGTTCAGAGTTACCATACACCTTCTGGTTCTGGGTGTAACCTCTCTCTCTTGGGGGTGCAGTGGGTCTCGTTGAGGTTATGTGCTTCCCCTTTTGGAGCCATGTGTGTAGGTCTGGCGGCTTCAATTGTCTAGAGTGTGCTCTCTGTCTGAGAGTTTTCTTTTGCAATCTGTTCTCTTGCTGGCCGCTTTTTAATTCTCAGCAAGTATTCTTCTGTGCCATCCTGATGATGGCTGCGTGTTCTTAACTCAGGGTTTTTCGTCCTGGTCTGTTACACGTTCTTTTTTTGTCTGAATACTTTAGTGTTTAGTCCTGACGATGTGAGGACTCTGTCTTCAGTTGTCTTTCGGTGCTTTGCACTATATTGAGAGAAGGGTTTCTCTGCTTAGTCGACGGTCCTAAACCTCTGGTTTCTGCTTGGTCTGGGCTTAGCCTCCCCTTGTCTGTCTGGATCCATTTGGATCTTTGTGAGCTGGGCTCACTATTAGGGGTTTTTCTTTTATGGATTTTGTGGTGACCTTTCGGTTTCCCCTTGGTTCTTCCTTGCCCTATCCCTTGGGGAGTTTAGGCTGGTGTTTCCCCTCTTTAGTGTGGGGTGAGCGGTGGGGGACCGACTGTTGGGTGACGGTGTCTCCTGGAGGACTGTTGGCTCAGTTGAGTCCGATTTTGCGGTCTCTAGCTAGGCTTCTGGACTATCTGCTGGTCAGTGTCCTTGGGGCCTTTCCTTTTTTCAAGTTTTCACGGCTTCAGACGAAGCAGGGTTTTTGTTGGATAGTGGTTTCATGCTTGGTGCTCTTAAAATGGGCCGCCTATTGTACCCTCCCGTTTTGGAATTCAGTGTCCTCTTTAGCTTGGGTATGGTTTTCCCAAAAGTAATGAATGCGGCTGTGGACTATTTCACATTAGGAAGAAAAACATAAATTGTGCTTACCTGATAATTCAATTTTCTTCCGTGGGAAAGAGTCCACAGACCCCGTCAGTTTTTTTTTATGTGGGTCGTCTTAGTTGTGTTCTTCTGGCACCTTTTCACTCTGATTTTTCGTCTACTGTTCCTCGGCATAACGACTGGGGGATGAGGGAAGTGGGAGGAGTATTTGAGCCTTTGGCTGAGGTGTCTTTGCCTCCTTCTGGTGGCCAGGTTCTTAATTCCCAAAAGTAATGAATGCAGCTGTGGACTCTTTCCCATGGAAGAAAATTAAATTATCAGGTAAGCATAATTTGTTATCGCTCGTGTAAAACAGCGCACCACTCGAAATCTGGCCCAAAATGCTACATAGAATGAGGTATTCAAATATTAGCCTGAGAATTAGTTGTTTATATGTTGAATTAATCAGTATAACGTTTTAGTGTCCTTAAAGCAACTGACTTAAAGGAACAAGAAACCAAACATTTTTCTTTCATGATTCAGATAGAAAATACAGTTCTAAATAACTTTCCAATTTACTTCATTCTCTTTGTTTCCTTTGTGGAAGAAGCAGCAATGCACTACTGGGAGTTAGCTGAAAACCAATGACAAGAGGTATTTATATGCAGCCACCAATCTGCAGCTTCTGAGCCTACCTAGGCAACCATTTCAACAAAGGATGTCAAGATAACAAAATAAATTATAGAAGTAAATTGGAAAATTGTTTAAAATGACAAGTCCTATCTGAATTATAAACCGTGTTAAGTCTGGAGTTTGCATTTCTTCTATAAGATACGACGAGTCCACGGATTCATCCTTTACTTGTGGGATATTATCCTCCTGCTAACAGGAAGTAGCAAAGAGCACCACAGCAGAGCTGTCTATATAGCTCCTCCCTTGACTCCACCCCCCAGTCATTCTCTTTGCCTACCCTAAGTAATAGTTAGGGTAAAGTGAAAGAGGTGATAAAATGTTAGTTTTTATTTTCTTCAAGCAAGAGTTTTTTATTTTAAATGGTACCGGTGAGTACTATTTTCCCTCAGGCAGCAGATGGGTGAAGACTTCTGCCTAGAGGCTGATGATCTTAGCAGTTGTTACTAAGATCCAGTGCAGTTCCCACAGAATGGCTGAGGAGTACTTAAGAAACTTCAGTGTGAGGAACGTTTTTCATGCTATAAGCAGTGAGGTATGTTCAGTCATTTTTTTCTGGAGAGACTGTGTTATTTCAGAATTGGCTGACAGTATCCCCATGCGGGAAAGGGTAAGCAGTAATCCTAAAGTATAAAGAGGGGTATTACTGAACTTGCATATATGGGCTATATAAAAATGGTTGACACTGATGTTTGAATGTTTGTGGGCAAACGTTTACATGTTTGGGAGTGCAGTTAACGTTTTTAAAGGAAGACGTTTTTATGCTTTATTCAAGAGGGTACACATGGCTTTATTTCTGGGTTTATGAACCCACATGGCTAGGTTTTTAGACCGCTCTGGTGCGGTTAAGTTGGGCTGTGAGGCATCGAGTGAGATGGGCGGGGCCTATTTTCGCTCCTCAGTTGCGCAGTTGTTTTTCTCAAGCAAGCTCCAGATCCAGTGCGCCTTTGTGAGCTGTATTGGGCCAAAACGAAGGTTTAACCCGGTTGTACAGACCCCTGAGGGCAGGTAGGCGCCACAGCAGGGGGTGCTTTTTATTGAAATAAACGTTTTGCATTTTTCCGTTTTTTCCTGTAAGGGTTAAGTATTCCTTTCCTTGTGGGGCAAACTTAGCTGCAGAATTGGGATGCTTCTACCATAAAATTGGGACAATTTGATTGTTTTTAAGCAGTTTTGGAAAAATTGTATGCTTTTTTTTTTTTTTTCTCTTAAAGGCGCAGTACCGTTTTTTTAAGATTGTTATTTTTTTCACTAAATAAAGTGTTTTCAAGCCTGTTTGTGGTCATTACTAGCCTGTTTAACATGTCTGACATTGAGGAAAGTCAATGTTCCATCTGTTTAGAAGCCATTGTGGAACCCCCACTTAAAATGTGTCCCTCATGTACTAAAG